>NW_026652318.1:621561-747407 GCF_009828535.3 Hylobates moloch
ACAGAGTGAGACTCCGTCTCAAAAAAAAAAAAAAAAAAAAAAACGACTTTGAAGTTGATGGTGCAATGGAGTGTAACTTTCTGTTCAAAGAGCAATATCTTCCAAATCAAATTAAGTAAACCTCATTTCAAGCACACTTTTCCCTTGTTGCTAAATTGAAATCCATTTCTTCTCCCCACCAAATTTGGGAGGAGCCACATAGTGGATCTTCCCCAAAATACCAAATAGAGTTGCATCTCCTATGGCAGTTTAATGACTGAGCATTAAGAGCCAGAGTCTAAACTGAGTCCAGGATCTCACAAAATCTGCTCTAGTGCATGCCTAGAGAACACAGCAGGGGATTTTCTGTCTTAAGTAGCTAGGCACGCCATGCATCTGAAATGAGAAGCATGCCCTAAAATGTTCACAGCATGTTGCAGTTGAATGTTTTCTATCTTCTTCAGAAGATAAACTGGAGTAGTTTTGTTTTGTTTTCTCTGATTAAAAAAAAAAAGTACAACAAAACATGATGGGGAGGGGAGACAAGTCAAACAAACAATTCCACATGTTTCTTGTGCATGAGCTGCTTTCAGACAGGGCAATATGTGTGCAGAGCTAAAGCTCTGCCATCTCACAATGCAAGAAGATGACTCTGTAAAAGTCCCTGGAGTGAGGTGATAAGGATGAGGCAAAGAGGGAGAAAAAAACCTGAAACAAAGTCGTAAGTTGGGGCCAGAAAGCGTGCCCACACCAGTCCAGAAAAGCAGAGAATTCTTGCTCTCTTTTTTTTTATCCCCAAAGTTCTATTTCTTTACGAAGTCATTGAGAACCACAACCTATCCAAAATGAATCACAGAAAATCCAGTCTCAGCATTTATTTTTAAATAACACATCTAGTCATATTATGGGGAGTCATAAATACATATAAATTAACAATCCAGGCATTTAAAAACATGTGTGTAGCCTTATAAAATCCAAGGAAACATTGAGAGCTATTTATTTTTGAATATGAGCATTATTTGGGTGGCAATCTTTGAAGGTTTTCTTTTACTGGTAAAAGACAGTGATATATCTTGCCCTGATGAAGGCAAACCTGACAGCCTTGTAAGGTAGAGTCAGGGAGACTTATTAGCCAAGACTTTTCAGAAGCCAATTCATTTTGATAAATGATTTTTATCAAATGTCTTCTGAAGAAACTGCGATGTCCATCCTGAAATTTTCCTTTGCAGGCACCTATTGCAAAGAGTGCATCTGATTCTAGATAATAGTTTCTGATTTGAGTGAAGGCTACTGTTCTTTTGCATTTGCTTTCCTATTGATTTCCACAGCTATGTTTGTCCTTCTATGAGTATGAGAGCCATAGCCTGATGTGACCCCTGGTAGTGAGTGTACATCTACATGTAAGTGGTATAGAGCTTCCTGGCTCTGAAACATGTGTGAGCACACAAAGCTTTCTTTACTTTTTAATCTCACGATCAGTGGATTTATTGGGATGGTGCCGACATAAAAAATGAAATGAAACATCTGTGTCTAACAGCTGCACAAAATTTGGATTCATGTGAACTGTTCTGACATCACACATTCTGCATGTGAGTTCCATGAGTAGTCTCCGTATGGTGCTAATACAATAACATGCCTACAAAGTCCCTGTGGTTTATGGTGTGATGAACTCCAGAGCTGAGGAAACAAAGCCAGGAAGCCTACACCATTTGCTGAATGGAGCTGGCTTTGGGTGATATCTTGTTCTCATTGAACTACTCAGTTTCACTAGGGATAAGAAGCCAGACTGGGCATGGTACCAACAATAAGCTTCCTGATGGGGATGTTGGTCACCACTCCTCTAAAGTGGTAGGAGAGAAGTCTCACAATTATTTTTGCCTTACTCCATAGAAAAATAGATGTGGGAGGCCAAATGAGTGATGGATGGGTTAGTGAAGCAAGTTTACCCCTCCTAGGCAGTCAGGAAAAGACAGGTAAAAAGAGAGACAGAAAACATACGTAATGTCTCAATGCAAATCCTGGAAAGATACAGCAATCCTTTGCTGGGAGGCTGGAGTCATGCCCAGGGTACATGGTAGCATTGATCAGATCAGTGACACACCACACTGACCTACAGCTGTAAACAAGCCACACATGTTCTCTTCTGCTAAAGACAGGGGCTATAGGAATTTGGCAAATAGTTGTGTTGCTCTGACAGACTACACATGTAGCCTAGAAAAAAAAAAAATCTGTTCTTATTTAATTTTTTTTTAAAAAGACTCAAAGCCACTTGGTTATCTATTGGCCAATTAACCACATAGAGGAAGACTTTTGAAAAATATCTAGCAGCAGCTCAGCTTTCCCTATTCGCTCAGCATAGCTGGATTGCTTCCCTCACATCAGTTGCTAGGATCAGAAAGTATACATTGCAAGTGTAGCATTATAAACAAATTCATCTGATAGATTTTTCAGGTCCAATGAACTTATAAAATGCAATACTCATTTGCATGAGAGAATTACTAAGTGGATACATCAAGTCGGGGCTTCTTCATATTTTAAAGCGGCATCTATTGGCTATGTGTAATAGTGCATCCTAGCTCTGTTGGGCAGTATAAATACACAAGCAGAAAGGGATCTATCAGAGCTGAATTTCAAGAGTTGTGAATGTGGAGACAGAGAATCTTGGGTACAGGTGTGATTTCCATGGTCTGAGGAAGAACAATGTGAAAAGAAGGGAGAAAAAAGAAAGTAAAGGTAGGAGAAAAATCAGAAAAGTGACACAATTCTCAAAGGCCTATCAAGCATTTTTATATACAAAACATCCAATATTACCTAGCTAATTTTTTTCTCCAATGGAACAGCTTTAATTTTCTTAAAAGAAATTATTAGAAAGACAAAACTACATTAATAGAAAAATTACTTCATAAACAATTTTACTAAAATTTATTCACTCTATAAAAATGAGAAACTCCTGTGATTTTAATGGACACTTAAGCAAAATATAAGTTAAGAGATAAGCTAAATAATGGAATCATCATAGCGTGCATTTTAAAGCCAGCTTAAAAATTCTCCTTTATTGTGACCATCATGCTGTTCCTCTCCTCTGTCATCATGGCTAATGCAGAGATGATTGTCAAAGAAAAGCAAATGGGTTTGTGAGGAATTCTAATCTTCTAATCTCCTGGGGCCCACTGTGGTGGCTTAGATCCACCCCACTGCTGCTGAAATCAGAGTCTATTTTGAAGCTCTAGGCAGGTTCTAGAGCCTTCTCTAATTACCCCAACTGGAATTAAACAAACTATACAGCGTTAATGAACTGTGTGGCCACATCTGCCTCTGCCAGACACGTTACAGCCCTGCTGCATGCTGTTAGGCTACCACACACTAATTATCCTTTGAGTTTTCTGCACATTCTTTTCCAAACAAGGCAGCCCTGCCAACTTGTCAACAGGGCATTTACTCTAAAAATGAAGTTACTTTATTTTTTGCCTGAGAATGCCCACAGTCACTTTCTCACAGACAGGAATGGAAGCAGGATTGTATCTTTCTTTTTTTTTCTGCCTCTTTAAGTGAAGGGAGAGCGGGAAAAAACCTCTGTAAGCTGATATATACCTTCTTTGGTGGTTGTAGTGCTGCAAGTTTTTCTGATTTAGACCAGAGAAGAAGAAATGTCACCATTCTCAGCTGGTAGGGAAAAAAAAAAAAAAAACATGTAGGTGGATGGTGTGAAATTTAAGCAGACTTGGGAAAGAACTAATCCACATGTGGAGTTCTCCACTGGAGATGCGTTTTGACAGCTCTCTGGTAATATCCTGTTTTGGTTTGCCCACTTCATGTTAATGCATGAGGCAGCATATTATAGCTGAAACAGCAAGGGTTTTGAGGTCAAGTGTCCCAGCCCTGACACTTTTAGTTAGGCCAGTCACTTACTTCTCTGAGCTTCAGTTTCTTCATCTGACAATTGGAGATAAAGACACCTAACTCAATGAGTTGCTGTGAGAAGTTAAATAACAATAAATATAGAAGTGCTTTATATCACTGCTTGCCACTTGCTATAGCTGTGTGACCTTGTGCAAATTACTTAATCTCTGTGCCCTGGTTTCTTCATCTGTAAAATGAGGGTAATAGTACTATCCTTGCCCCTCTGCATTGTGCTAAGGATTGAATAAATTAAGATATGTAAAGTGCTTAGGATACTGTTTAGCACTAAATGTTTTCTGTGATTTCTATTTATCAGATGCTGTACATGTTATTTTTCCAGATGTTCTTAACTTCATACTAACTTAAATAGAGCAAAACCTATATTTATAACTCAACTATTACTGAGTATTTTATCCGAAGCACTAAGATAGGTTCTGTATAGAAATATAAATCAGGTGGATGATGATCTATTTTGCAAAAGAAAATAACAAGGCACTGCTTCAATTCAACAATTCACTTTGACAGCACCCACTATTGTTTTCAACACAATGCAGAATATGAAGCCTGAAACATATCCTCCAGGAATGTTTTAAATATATTTTTTATTCTAATATGAATGCATGGTCATGATAGAGAATTTTAGAAAATATTGATAAGCAATAATAATAATAATGATGCTATAAAACTGAAATCACTACTATTGCACTCTATGCTACCACAAAGAGATACCTATGTCTTACATTTTGGTTTAAGCTATTTTAAATCAAATTTTAATTTTTTTAATTGGTTGTGTGTTTATGTGTGTGTAAGTGTGTAGGTGCATAAAATTGGAATCTAATGGCTTTTTAAAATGTAATAGATCATAAACATTTTTCCACATCACTAAGTATTCTGTCCCTTATTATATTTTAATTTTTATTTAGAAATAGTTTTGAAGTTAAAGAAGAGTCATAAAAAGTAGTACAGAGATACTTGGAGACTATGCAAAATTCTGTTTCTACTTAAACATTCACCCATTCTTTTTAGCATCCTTGGAGGATTTAACCTGAAGCAATGGTTACTATGGGGTTTAACGGTACTTTTATATTTCCCCCAGGCCTTCTATATTTATAATAACTGAGATTCTTTTCTAAAGAAAAGCTTTCCCTTTCTCCCACTTATGTATTTATTTAATCATTTATTCATTTATTTGTGAGATCATGGATATTTAATTTATTCTTTTAGTTATAAACTAACATTGTACTCTTATTCTTTTAGTTATAAACTAACATTGTACTCTTATTATTTATTTTGTTGCTCAAATTGTTTCATGGGAGCTTTTTCAGATTGGTTCCTGCACATTTTTTATGTTTTTTTCTTTTTATTTATTTTTTTTTAATTTCCTTACATTGAAACACCACAAGATATCTAGACTCATATTTATTTCATTGCCCTGGCCCTAGAATCAGACAGTTCTCCAATGATTCCTGGTTCCTATTGTTGGAGGACAGTATTTAGAAACCAGTATCATTAGGAGTTAGGTGCTCTCCTTTTAACTGAGATATCATTGTTTCTAACTCCTTTCAGTGGCTACAGTTTGGAGATATATGCAGATGTATATCTGTGTGTGTGTGTGTGTATATATATGTGTGTATGTATATATATATACACACACATATTGTATACACACTAGCTCATACACATATATATACATATATATACACACACATATTGTATACACACTAACTCATACACAGAGCTATCTATATATCTATTTCTGTAAATTTTCTGTAAATATTTGTATGTATATGTATGTTTTAATTTTTAAAATTAAAATTTAATATATACAATGGATAATACACCATTGCCAAGTGGCATTGATCTAAGGAATGTAAGACTGGTTCAACTCTTAAAAAATCAATCATCGTAAGCTATTAACAGATTACAAAAGAAAATAGATACAGAAAATGCATCTGACAAAATTCCGCTTGTATTCATGATACAAACTTTCAGCAAGGTAGAAATAAAGAAAACTTGTGGCTGGGTGTGGTGGCTCATGCCTGTAATCTCAGCACTTTGGGAGGCCAAGGCAGGCGGATCACCTAAGGTCAGGAGTTCAAGACCAGCCTGGCCAACATGGTGAAACCCCATCTCTACTAAAAATACAAAAAAAATTAGCTGGGCATGGTGGCACACAACTGTAATCCCAGCTAAGTAGGAGAATCGCTTGAACCTGGGAGGTGGAGGTTGCAGTGAGCCAAGATTGTTCCATTGCACTCCAGCCTGGGCAACAAGAGCAAAACTCCATCTAAAAAAAGAAAGAAAGAGAGAAAGAGAGAGAGAGAAAGAAAGAGAAAAGAAAAGAAAGTAAGATTGCTTAAATTAATAAAAAAATATCTACAAAAAATCTACATCTAACATCACAACATCACACTTAATGGTAAAAGATTGAAGACTGTTTCCTGGAGATGGAGAACAAAGCAAAGGTATCTTCTTTCACAATTTGCATTTAATATCACCCTGGGAATACTAGCCATTATAATAAGACAAGACATAGAAATAAAGGGGATGTCAGCTCTATTCACAGATAACGTAACTATGTAGGTTTCCTATATAGATATTTCTAAACAACTTACACACAACTTCCTGGAACTAACTAATGAATTTAATAAAGTCTCAGGATATGAAGTCAATGCATACAAATCAATGGTATTTCTATAGAATAGCAGGAAAATTGGGATTCAAAATTAAAATAACAATACCATTTATAATAGCACAAAAAATCACATAAGTATAAAACTGAAACAAATTATGTGGGATCTGTATGTTGAAAAGTACAAAACACTGAAGAAAAAATCTGAGAAGATCCAAATAAGTGGAGAAATATACCAAGTTCATAGATGAGAAGATGCAGTATTGTTCAGATAGAGGTTAATTCTGTCCAATTTGTTATACTGATTCAGTGAAATTTCAATCAAAATTCCAGCAGCCTTTTATGTAGATGTTGACTGCTGGTTTAAAAATTTATACAGAAAGGCAAAGGAACTAGACTTGCCAAAAATTTTTGAAAACAAATAATGTTGAAGGGCTCACTAATTTAAAGTGTTATTGTAATGCTACAGTAATGAAGACTGTGGTAATGTAGAAACAACAGATGCATATATCAGTGGAACAGAGAAGAGAAACCAGAAATAAACCCACATAAATACAGTCAACTGATTTTTGACAATGATACAAATGCAAGTCAATAGAGAGAAGAAAGTCTCTTCAAATAAATGGCCTGGGAACAACTGAATGTCCACATTTTAGTCTATCTTGGCTACCATAACAAAATATCATAGACTGGGTGGCTCATAAACAATAGAAATTTATTGTTCACAGTTCTGGAAGCTGGATATTCCAAGATCAAGGTGTGGGAAAATTTACTGTCTAGGGAATGCCGGCTTTCTAGTCCATAGACAACCATTATTTTGCTGTGTCTTCACATGGCAGAAAGGCCAACAAACTCTCTGGGTTCCCTTTTATAAGGACCTTCATTAACTAACCACCTCTCATAGCCCTACTCCCTAATACCATCACCTTGAGGGTTAGGATTTCAACTTGTACATTTTGGGAGAAACACAAACATTTAAACCATAACAGTCCATATACTAAAAAGACAAAAAAGAACCCCAGTCTATATCTCACATCTCATAGAAAATTAACTCAAAATGGATCATAGACCTAAACATAAAGCATAAAACCATAAAACTTTTTTGAGAAAAAAAACAGGAGAAAGTCAGGCCAGGCGCAGTGGTTCACACCTGTAATCCTAGCACTTTGGGAGGCCAACGTGGGCAGATCACGAGGTTGGGAGTTCAAGACCAGCCTGGCCAACGTGTGTATAACCTTGGGTTAGGCCACTGAACAAAGTTCAACTTTGTAGTTCAGGAGACATTTGACAATGTCTGCAACATTTTTTATTGTTATAATTGGGGCCTGTGTATGTGTGTTTGCATGTGCATGTACACATGCACACTACAGGCATTGATGGGTAGAGGCCAGGAATACTACTAAACATCCAACAATGTGCAGGATAGGTCCCCACAACAAATAATTATCTGGTCCAAAATGTCAATTGTGCATCTGTTGAGAAATCCTGAGTTAGGAAAACAGGTTTTAGATATGACACCTAAAGTGTGATTTATGAAAGAAAAAATTGATAAACTGTATTAAATTTTAAAAAAACTTTTGTTCTGCAAAAACTTTGGATCTTTGATTAAGAGAATAAGAAAGACAAGCCACAAACTAAGAGAAAATATTTTAAAATCACATCTGTCAAAGGACTTATATCCAAAGTATATAAAGAACTCATAAACTCAACAACCAGAAAACAAAAAACCCAATTTTTAAAAACAAAAAATTGAAACAGAGTTTTCACTAAAGAACATATTTAGGCCAGGCATGGTGGCTCACGCCTGTAATCCCAGCACTTTGGGAGGCTGAGGTGGGCAGATCACGAGGTCAGGAGATCGAGACCATCCTGGCTAACACGGTAAAACCCCATCTCTACTAAAAATACAAAAAAATTAGCCAGGCATGGTGGCACGCGCCTATAGTCCCAGCTACTTGGGAGGCTGAGGCAGGAGAATCGCTTGAACCTGGGAGGTGGAGGTTGCAGTGAGCTGAGATCACGCCACTGCACTCCAGCCTGGGCAACAGAGCAAGACTCCATCCGCCCTCCCCCCCCCCAAAAAAAGAACATATTTAGATGTAAAATAAGCATAATAAAAAATGCTCTTTAGTAATCATTAGGGAAATACAAATTAAAACCACACCAAAAAACCCACAACATGCCTATTTGAATAGTTATAATTTTAAAACCTGGCAATACGAAGTGCTGGTGAGAATTTTGAGCAGTTGGAATTCATATACATTGCTGGTAGGAATGCAAAATGGCACAGCCACTTTGGGAAACAGTTTGGCAGTTTCTTATAAAGTTAAACATATACCTACCATACGACCCAGCAATCTCATGCCTAGCTATATATCCAAAACAAAAGAAAAGATGTTCAAACTATAGGAGAGGATTCTCTCTACCCTTCAAATTCTTAGTTAGAACAGACTCCTATAACAAAAGGTAGATTAACAAGAGGAAAACAAACAAATTTAACAGCATGTATACCTTATGTATACATGGGAGATACCAAGAGAAATAAGTAAATCCCAAAGGTGTGGCTTTGAATTCAGGCTTAAATACAGTTGTCTACTGAAACAAAGAGGGAAGGATGTGAGGAAGGACAAACATAAGGAGATGCCCAGGAAAGCAGGATAACAAGGGTAAGATTTCTTACACAGACTTAAGTCTGGTGCCTTGTCCATTGATAACAGTCTCTAGTGATGTAATGTTATCCTTCTCTTCATAGTACATAGGGAGACACCCTTATAAATAGAGATTTCCTTTATAGACATAAATGTCCTTTATAAAAGGGTAACTTCTGCTCTGTTTTCAGATCTTCTTCTGCATCTACAGTTTCTCAAAATGATTAGCACAAAACAATCCATATGCCAAAGAAGCATATTTTGAGGTGGCATACTCTGGTATCCTACAATACAAACACCTATGGGTAAATATTTGTAGCTAATTTAAAAATTGGAAACAACCTAGATGTACCACAAATTGTGGTACATACATGTAACAGAATGCCACCAGCAATAAACCTGAATGAACCAGTGATTCACAAAACAACATAGATAAATCTTACCTGCATTTTGAGAGGCTGGACCCAGAATTGTTTGATTCTATTCATATGGCACTCTGGAAAAAGCAAAACTATAGGGAGGAAAACAGATGAGTAGGTAGTGGATCAGGGGTTGAGGGGGTGGGTTGTCTATGAAGGGGTAGCACAAGGAAACTTTGGGGTCATGGAATTATTATGTATAGAATTATAGTGGTCCATAGTACAATTCTGTGCATTTGCCAACACTGATAGAACTGTACCACAAGAAGTAAATTTTATTACATGTAAATTTTTTTAAAAACTCAACAAGGATAAAAAAAATGTGGCACATATACACCATGCAATACTATGCAGCCATAAAAAAGAATGAGATCATGTCCTTTGCAGGGACATGGATGAAGCTGGAAGACATCAATCTCAGCAAACTAACACAGGAACAGAAAACCAAACACTGCATGTTCTTACTCATAAGTGGGAGTTGAACAATGAGAACACATGGACACAGGCAGGGGAACATCACACACTGGGACCTGTTGGGGGCAAGGGGAGGGAGGGCTTAAAACTTAGATGACGGATTGATAGGTACAGCAAACCACCATGGTACATGTATACCTATGTAAGAAACCTGCATTTTCTGCACATGTATCCCAGAACTTAAAGTAAAATTAAAACAACAACAACAAAACCTCAACCAGGATGTAAGAGAAAAGATGGAATGCAGATTGTGACAAATACATTTTACTATGCTACAAATTAATCATATAACTTCCCTGAAAGGGATGGGGAAGAAATAAGCTGACCTGAATAAGGATCAGCTAAGTAAGAGTTTCCAGAAAACCCTTCAGCTCCCCTAAGAAACTTTGGAAAACAGCACCAGACCTGCCCCAGTGAAACCTGGTGCCATGCAAGCCCCCATGGTCCCAGTCTCCAGGCTGGAAATTGTGGACAAAACTTTTAAGATGCTCCAACACCAGGTCTATTCTGTGTCCTCAGGCATCAGGCTGACCCCAGTGCCTTCAGATTTTGAGCCTGTTGTTTGTTCTGACACTTTAGCTCTCTGATAAGTTCAAAGAAAGTTCTGAATTTGAAGTTAACTCAGTTACTTTCATTGTAAGTGTAAGAATGATGTCTCTTCTATCTCTCTATAGAGTGGAAGTCCTTTCTTTCAATTTTTAATGGCTAAATTGTATTTCATTAAATGAATATGTAATTTACTTGATTTAACCAATCCCAATCACTTACTATTGTGCCTTTAGGCAATTTTCCACTTTTTGCTATTATAAACAAAGTTAATTGACCCTTGTAAGCATCTTTGAGCTGCTATAAAGGGATACCTGAGGTTGGGTAATTTATAAAGAAAAAAGATTTATTTGGCTCATGGTTCTGCAGGCTGTACAAGAATCATGGTGCCAGCATCTGCTTCTGTTGAGGACTTCAGGTTGCTTCTACTCATGGTGGAAGGCAAAGGGGAACTGCTGTGTGCAGAGATCACATGGCAAGACAGCCAGCAAGAGAGACGGGAGGAAGGGGCGAGGCTCTTCTGAACAACCAGCTCTTGTGAGAACTAATAGAGTGAGAATTCACTCATTACCATGAAGATAGCACCAAGCCATTCATGAGGGACCCGCCCCCATGACCCAAACACCTCCCACCAGGCCTCACCTCCAACGCTGGGGCTCAAATTTCAACAGGAGGTTTGGAGGGGTCAAATATTCAAACCATAGCAAGGGGAGAAGACATTTCCTCATGAAGAAGCAATATAAATTGAAATACAACCTATAGAATTTATATAGACATTATGCAATCTGCAGAAGCACATTCTGGGACTGAAAAAGGATTGCACTAATGAATTCTGTCATAGATGTGTTTCTTGTTCTCATTTTAGAATAAATGATATCCATATCAGATTATCTCGGTGATTAGCACAATGGCTTTGATTTAAAAATAGGAAGCCTACATGTTGACTGTTCCCTGATGCTGACTGCTATAGCCTATGTGCTCTACCCAACCCAGAAAGGGTGCCTCTCCTTCACCCAAACACACAGCTGTATCAGTGTTTTGGTGAAAAGGAAGATGGATTTCAGCTGCCCTGAAAAACAAAGAAAAGTTGAAGATGGCTTCTTCCCCTTCTCTCCCTCCTCCTCCTCTTCCTTCTTCTTTCTCTTCCTCCTCCTCCTCCTCCTCCTCTCCCCACCTCCACTCTACTCCTCCTCCCCCACCTCCTCCTCTTCCTCCTCCTTCTGTGAAATAAGCCTGACTTACTGGTAGGAGAGTCTGTCTTGAATCAAAAATGGGTTGGCCAGGCACAGTGGCTTACGCCTGTAATCCCAGCACTTTGGGAGACCAAGGCGGGTGGATCACTTGAGGTCAGGAGTTCGAGACCAGCCTGGCCAACATGGTGAAACACTGTCTCTACTAAAAATACAAAAATTAGCCAGGCGTGGTGGCAGGCGCCTGTAATCCCAACTACTCAGGAGGCTGAGGTGGGAGAATGGCTTGAACCTGCGAGGCGGAGGTTGCAGTGAGCCAAGATCACACCACCACACGCCAGCCTGGGAAACAGAGCAAGACTCCATCAAAAAAAAAAAAAAAAGGGTTAACTGAATTACAACAGGAAACGTCTCCAAAACGTCTCCAGTACACTTGCTCCAGGTCCCAATGGGTGAAGCGAGCATCTCATCCCTACTTCCTTCAACTCTGGATTTAACAGGTAGCTACCCTAAGGTGCCCTGGCAAAGTGATCTGGACCTTGAGATTTCTGCTTTCAGGATTGCCTAAAGAAGAATTAATAGTTGCCAAAGGAAAAGCAGTAATCAGGAACCCTGTCTCTAAATGTGGCTAATTTCTATTTAATTGGCGAGTAACTACATTTAAAATAAACACGAGTTGGTAATCAAAAACAGGAGGTTAAAGGATAGGCAATTGTAGAAGCCAGAGAGAATTACTAGGCCAAAACAGCTGAGGGAGAGTGGAGAGACATGCTGCTTCAGAGAAAATATGGTCAGGAGAAGAGGAATTGTCGCTGCTGTGGGCCTCACAGATCTCATAAAGATTTATATCAGGTTTTATTTGTGTTTGTTAGTCATCAACGAAACTGATTTTAATCACCAACTGGTCTTTAATTATGAAGCATTCGTTCCTTTATTACATAAAAATTAAAAACACATGTAAGCGGCAATTTTAAAACTATCAAACGGGTTGAGTTTGGCACCTCCTTGTGCAACCCCAGAGAAAGAGGCAGAGATTGGACAGGTTTCTAGAAAACCCTTCAGCTCCCCAGGTATTTGCTGAACCCCTGGCTGCTGGCAGTATGGGCTTTCAGGCAACCGCGGCGACGGCTCCCCTCCAGGGGAAGAATGTGGAATCCGCAGAGCTGGGTTGAGGCACATCCGCTGCCAAACTGTCTCCAGCATTTGTAATCCCTGCTTTTCGGCACCACCCAAGATGTACTAAGGCGCCTTGTAAAGACTCACTCCCGTGGCCTGTGGGGTTCGGCATTGAAAGGGGGTGGGAGAGGAAAGGAAAGAGAAGGGGAAAGGGTAAGAATGGCTTGAGTGAGATCCCTAAGCTGTGAGCAAGTTCTTCAAATTGAGTTTTCCTTTGAGGCAGACATTTTCCAGTTAAACTTTAAACTCAAAAGCTTGTCCTATTTATCTCCAAAATGCAGGCTATGTGTCTCCCTCCTAATTAGCATGAAATTATTTCTTCTTTTTCCTTCATTAGAAATTAGGATTGATTTTTTTAAAGATAAAATTTGTATTCCTGCTTAATTTTTAGGCTCATTTGGAAGCAGTGCATTTTTATCAGAGGGACTGAAAAGCCTTTCGAAAATCAGTAAAGAAAAAGGAGCGCGCATGAGAGTCACGGTGAGTAGCACTTCTCATCAAACTAGCTGCCCAGGGGTGTTAAAGTGCTTTCTAAAACGGGAACTAACAGGGCTGCTCACCATTTACTGTTTTCTAAGAGCCTTAGCTAAATTAATCATAGCACACACTAGCCCTATAAGGTAAAATGATTCCTGGTGTTTTGAAAGCAATCAGCGATCCACAAAGAGGGAAGTAATGTCTCCCAGAACCAAGATTAAAACTCCGACGTTGAGGGAATCTCCACTCCCTTCCTGTCATCAAAGGCCAGCTTGTTTGTATCCAAGCAGGGTCTTGGGTGAGCCAAGCTCTGTTAAAGTGACCACAGGAATGAGAGGCCACCACGCAAGTGAGGATGCTGGGGACAGTCCATCTTCTGGGGCTGTGTGAATGCAAGCTTAGTGGTGGGGGCTGTCACATTTTAAGTGGACCGGTGTGAGTCCCAGGCCTCCTGCTCGGAGACTCAAACCCAGCTGAGGCTTGCCCAGGAGGGTCTGGCTTCATCCTGGGCCACCCACACACTGGCAGGCCTGTGCACATGGAGGCCAGTTCCCTTCCTGCATTAGCCATGGCATGGATTCCTACTCACATCTGTACAGCCAGAGCGAAAGCCTGTAATTTCCATAGAATCCAGTTCTTTGAGTCAGAACTCCCAGATAAGTGTTTGTTTTATTTTTCTTTACAGGTCAAATCATGTGATTGTAGGGAAAGCCCAGGCTATCAGGGAGGGAAGAGATTGGATAAATTATTTGAAAAGTAAGCCTGTGAATTGCTGGGGAGGAACAATAGCCTGCCTCTTATTTGGAGCCTTTCCAAGGAAAAGCAAAGGGGACCCTAGAAGTCTTCCTGGGAGACAGTTTAATTCTGAAAACAAAGCAGTACTTCACCTCTTGTGTGTTGGGTAGAGCTGTAAAACAGAACACAGTCAAAACAGTCATTAGGGCCACATCAATATCTGCCCAAAGTCAGGCGAGCATTCCCAGGAAGCTGGGGGTCTGTGGCAGTTGCACACGTCAACCTCCTTTCTCCATTGTCACACAGCAGAAGAGCGTGTTCCATTCCACTAGAGTTGAGGGGGTTGAATAATTTATTGACTGAAAACTGGGGGCCTGAGTTAGATGGTAAACAAGTTTAGAGTGCTGTTTTTTGTTTTTTAAGTTACGTTTGTTTTATATATTGAAGTGTTTAAAATATATTTTAAAAATTCAAAACACTCCAGAAATTCAGCAACTTGAGGAGACAATAGTAACGAACATTTTATGGCAACATTTGGACACTTTAAAGATTATTTCAGGAACTTTAATGCTGATGAATAAGAGAAGGGACAACTTTTCCTAACTATAACATTTCGGCACCTGAGTACAGAGATCAAAACAAGAGTGAGCATTTCAAATTCATATTGTGAAGCACCTACAAAAAGATTATTCTGTTAGCCTTCACAATGTGGACAGTTCATCTTTTCATCTTATCAAATAAAAATATACCCAAATTCTTGAACAGGCATTCAGTTAGGAAAAGAGGGTGGGGTGATGAAATGTGTTCTCATTCAGCAAACACTTTGCAGATATTTCTAGTCAAAGATCCCTGTGGTCTAGGCTAGTAAGAGAAAAACGTGCCCTCTGCCCAGTGACAGCGGCTTCACGGGGATCAGCTTTCACCAATGCAGGCAGGGGAACAAAGGGCAGGCTTCATCTGCCTGCATCCCACAGGCCCTTGCGCAGGGGAGTTCCATTTCAGTGCCCATCACATGACCTCTCAGGCCAAAACGCTTTTTAATAATTCTGATTTTGAATATCAAATGGAAGTGAAAACTACATTTAGGAAGGAAGGGCTCTATCCTTATTGAAGGACATGCTGTATGCAAACAGGTTGGGCAGGCACTAGCTCTTGTAGAGCTGTGGTTCTCAGCTTTGGTAACACACTGGATCACCTCCTCTAAAAGGTGCTGATGCCTGCTTTCCTCCCTCCTCTGCCCCTAAAGAAAGTAGAATTTAATTTTAAGCTCTAGGGTGTGGCCTGGGCATCAGGACTTTTTTTTTTTTTTTTTTTTTTTTTGACAGTCTCACTGTGTCACCCAGGCTAGAGTGCAGTGTGCAATATTGGCTCACTGCAGCCTTGATCTCCAGGTTCAAGAGATCCTCCTGCCTCAGCCCCCTAAGTAGCTAGGATTACAGGCACGCACCACCACACCAGGCTAATTTTTGTATTTTTTGTGGAGACGGTCTTTCACCATGTTGCCCCGGCTGGTCTTGAACTCCTGAGCTCAAGCGATCCACCCGCCTCAGCCTCCCAAAATGCTGGGATTACAGACATAAGCCACAGCCCCTGGCCGGCATCAGGATTTTTAAAAGCTCCCCAAGTGCAGTCAAGGTTGAGAACAGCTGCTCTAGTGTGATTTAATACAGCATTCAAGGCCTCTCATAATCTAGCCTCAGCCTAATTTTTCCTTCCCCCACCCCATCTCAGCCTGTACATAAGCCACAGAGACATTCTCACTGTTCTCTGAATGTACTTGGCTCATTCATATTTCCTGGCTTTCTTGCACACATGTTGTCTGACTCTGGGCACCTAAGGAAAGCTCAGCTCCAGTGTCCTCTCCTCTTCTGTGAAACCTTTCCTGTCAAGCCCACCTTCACTACTAAGTCACTCCTTGCTTCTTGATCAGATGGAAGAATGCTTTGTGCATATCTCTACTGGAGCCCTTCTCACTTTACATTAAAGATATCTGTATATAGGTCAGCCCACTCCTCCTCCCCAGTGGCATTTGGACCCTTCGTAGCTTCAGCAATAAGCACAGGGCTTGGTTTCTATGAATACTTATTGAGTGAATGGATGAATGAATGCCAATCTTGTACATTGTTGATGTTCACCACATTAAACCCAGTTCTCAAACCAGGATCACTTGGGAGATTCTGAGTCAGTAATCTGAAAGTCTGTATCATTCCTACTCAAAGTGTGGTCCATAAGCCAGCAGTGGCTATATTATCTGGGAGCTTGTTGCAAATGCAGAATATGTATTTTAACAAGATCCCCAGGCAATTCATATGCACATTACACTTTGAGCTATATTTTTAACAAGCTCCCAGGTGATTCCTTTGTAGCCCGGCTGCTGACCCACATTTGGTAACCACTGTTCTGGACCGTCATTTACTGAATGGAGTGGTCCCTGTGTGATTGCCTACAGGTTTCTTCTAGTCTCCCATTTTTCTTCCTAGTTAACAAAGCCCAAATTTTGTTTGGAAGGGTGATCAGCCCTTCACCCACCAGGCCTTTGCCTCAGGGAAGCTTGACCCCACCTTTAGACCCCATTTTGGGCCTGAGTAGTCCGAAGGCATATCCCATTCCCCTGGCCAGGGATTAGTTTAGGGATAGACATGTGACCAAATTCAGCTCACTAAAATGTGAGTCTGCAGGGGCAATCTAGAAAAAGTGTCCTCTTCCCTAAGAGAAAGCCACAGGAGGAGAAAAAAATGTCTCAGGACATTGTCCTGCCAAAACACGATGTCTTAGACATCCTGCTTCTGTCTGGCTACCTGCAACACAAGGAAATCCAACACTGAGGGGTCAGAGCGGAGGGACAGAAAGCACCTGGATCTTATGACATTGTTGAGCTCTTTTGTCTCTTGACTTCTAGTTATGAGATGTAATTTTCTTACTGTTAAAGTCATTTCTTTTCCTTGCAACCAAAAGCATTCATTGATACACTAAATATAGTACAATATTTATTCAATCAATAAATGCCTGGCAAATTACTCAAGTATGAGTAATTGTAGTTTGTCTCACAGCTATTCTTTCAAGTAAAAGTGATGCTCCATGACAAAAATGGCTAGTTTACCTTGAAACACAAACAACTGCACAAGTGCTTTTCCTTGAGACAAGTATTGTACTTTCATATGCAACAGATGTATGTGCTTTATGCATGTTCCCATTTCATAACACAGAGTATTAGAAACATGTATACTTCAGGGTTGAGATCTCATAAAATGAGTAGTTTTCACAGCTTCATCGAAGATACCCTTAAATGAAACTGGCAGGTTTTTTTTTGAGTACTAGGAAATGAGTGGCAGTAAAGAATACAATAACTATTAATATAGTTTGATGCTACTGCCTTGGATTGTGCTAAGGCATCGGCAGTTTTCATCATCATTGCTTTGACATCATCAGGGAAGGTGTCAATACAGTGAAAAAGGTAAATGGCATCTTGGTGTGATTATGGAAATAGATTGATCTAATAGACCACCTGAAGTAGGCTTGGCCTCCCCAGGGATCTTAGAGAACTGCTATAGTAAGTGATTACTTGGGAAACAAAATCTCTTAGGAGAAGTTATGGATACAAAATGGTTATTGTTGAGGCCTGGAAGAAACTGAATTATGTGCCATATCATGGTTCTGACTCCTTTATTTGGGTCAATGTCACTATTGCCTCAGTGATTGCCAGCACATGGGGCTGGTAACAGAGGAGTCCTAGGAGTATCCAGGTGCTAAGGTGCTTGTGAGGCCTTAGGCTGGAGGGCACAGCAAATGGGCTCACCCAGTGCTACCAGTTACAGACACATTCACAAGACTGTGAATCCACAACTAAGTTCTTTATTTCCCTCTTCAGCTTGTTAGGTAATTTATCTTGTACTCAGCTTAGAAACGCACTATTTTGTGTAGTCTGATTTCTGTTTATAATTCTTAAAATACTCTTATTAGTGAAGTCGTCTAAGTTCAGCCTTTTCTTGGGCTAAAATTTCTCCGATGCAGAATAACTATTAAATAATGAATGTGTTGTTTCACTCGGAGGGGCATCAAGATTCCCTCAAGCAGCACCTCCCCCCATTGCTTGCCAGAAACAGGCATTTTGGCAACACCGCAAAGCACCAACTTTTGAGGTCTCACTGAGCCAGTCCTTGTTTCCAGGAAAGAAAACCCATGTTCTTGAGTCAGAACGAATGCTCTAAAGGCTGAGATTCTCTTTTCTCTTGCTAGAGAGGGAAGAATGACAATGGTTTGCTTGGATTCCTATAGTGGGAAAGCCATCTAGAAATTCTAGCCAGGCAGATATCTCTCACATGGAGATACTGTCCCTTGACTCATGAATGCACTGTGGAATTTGCCCTGGTGTCATCTGAAGGGTTAAAAAAAAGGATCCTATTCCTTACTAGCAGTGATGCTGAGGCCTGAATCAAATTAGGGAAAAGGCCAGTCATGCTGCTTGCCTGCTATATTTACTGAGACAATTTCTTTAAGCACAGAAGCAAGACAGACAATCCAAAAGATCGACATGAACTTGCTCTGCAGAGTATAGTTTCTGTCTTACTGCATTGCTATGAAAAAAAAAAAAAAAAAACAAATTGAGATCTGAATGTGGCAAGGAAGTTCCCTAGATCATCAGAGAAATGACTGAGTTTTAGCAAGTTTTTCCTAATTTTTTGACCTAAAATGTTCTTTCCTTCAGCGCCTCCCTGGAGTTTTTGTTTTGTTTTATTTTTGTTTTCTAACACAAAAAAGCACCTGCATCTCACATTCTTACCCTCACTTTTGTGCTCTGTGTTGGGAACACAGGAGTTGTAATGATGTCCTTGGCTCTGGGCCTCTAAATCTTCATAGTGAATTCATCAAACTCTACACCTCAGGACCAGTCCAAAGCTTGGAAGGGAAAGAGGAGGAAGCAGGGGTTATAAACATACGCCAGGCAATTTTTTTTCCCCATATCTAGGTCATTTTACTTTTCTCTGTGTAAAATGCCTGGCCTTAGTGTTTTTGGGTGTGCATGTAAACTCAGACTTGGCAGTGGGGAACATGCGGTCAAACCTCTACAATATTCCTGGTGATTGGCCTTGTATATCCCCTTTCTACTCCTTTTACCTTGACATTGAACATTTGCTTAGTACTTTAGCTCTTATTATTGTGTTGGTAGAACACCTTTTTCCCCTTAAGCACAGTTCTAGTACATTATTTCTGTGTTGTATTAGAAAAAGGGATGGAGCAATAAGCTGGGAGATTTTGCATCCTAGTTCTGCCAGTAAATGGCCATAGATACTGGAAAAGTCATGTTCCTGTTCTGGGTTTCATCTGTAAAATGGGGATTGGAGAGAGGGCTAAATTTCCAGTGGTCCATAGATCTGGTGATGTGGTTTAGATATTTGTCTCCTCCAAATCTCATGTTGCAATGTGATCCCGGGTGCTGAAGGTGGGGCCTAGTGGGAGGTGTTTGGATCATGGGGGCAGATTCCACATGAATGGCTTGGTGTCATGCCAACAGTAACAACTGAGTTCTTTTTTTTTTGAGACGGAGTCTGGCTTTGTTGCAGGCTGGAGTGCAGTGGCACAATCTCGGCTCACTGCAAGCTCTGCCTCCCGGGTTCACACCATTCTCCTGCCTCAGCCTCCCGAGTAGCTGGGACTACGAGTAGCTGGGACTACAGGCGCCTGCCAACACGCCCGGCGAATTTTTTTTTTTTTTTTTTTTTGTATTTTTAGTAGAGACGGGGTTTCACCATGTTAGCCAGGATGGTCTCGATCTCCTGACCTCGTGATCCGCCCACCTCAGCCTCCCAAAGTGCTGGGATTACAGGCGTGAGCCACTGTGCCCGGCCGACTGAGTTCTTGATCTATGATCTATTAGTTCATGTGAGAGCTGGTTGTTAAAAGAGCCCAGCACCTCCCCCAACTCTCCCTTGCTTTCCTCTCTCACACGTGATACACTGGCTCCCCTTTTGCCTTCTGCTATGAATATAAGCTTCCTGAGGCCCTCACCAGAAGCAAATGCTGGCACTATGCATCTTATACAGTCTGCGGAACTGTGAGCCCAATAAGCTTCTTTTCTTAATAAATTATCCAGTCTCAGGTATTCCTTTATAGCAATGCAAAATGGACTAACACAACTAGAGACCAGAAATACATTTTTAGCAAAGTCTTCTTTCCACCACTTCCTTCCACTGGGTATTTTAAGACAGCAGTGCTGAGATAGGCTTTTGGGAACCAAAACCTGGAGGTGATGGGTTCTAGGTCCTTGTCAAGCCTAATGTTAGTTTTTTTCTCTCTTTCTCCAAATGTCAGGTTTTCTACCACTCCACCACTTCCACTAGTTTGCACTTAATTTACCGAAGCTTCCGTGCTTTCTAGGTGGTTCACATGGCTTCACTCCCTAACTCTCTGTGCTATATTCTAAACCTTTCAAAGTCTAAAAGACATGGGCATTTGGTAATTTTTAAAGTATCTTCTTCATTTAAAAGAATGAAATGGAGTCTCATAGAAGTCAGCTGATGGCAAGCTCTCACAGGTTGGGTCAAAGGAGCAAGTAGGTGAGGCAAAGCCCTGGATTCCTCAAGTAGCACATCCTAGTGGCCGCATGAAGAGGCTTCTGGTGAAAGGGAAGAAAAGAGTGCTGCCAGTTTCTAGGGAAGCAGACAGGCATATAAGTGCTGCCCAGAGCTGCCGCACACAGGGCCGCTGAGGGCCAACTTAGGTTCCTACTCCTGGGACCAAGAATGACAAGCTCCTGCCTACATTTCTGGCCTACATGTTTGAGACATTCAAGCACTCAGGGAATACAAACATTTACTCTCTGGATGTGCGACGTTAGTGCAGCCTGTGACCAAAGGATGAATGAAAGAAAATAAGTTTAAAAGGAAACAATGAGAGGCCGGGCGCGGTGGCTCACGCTTGTAATCCCAGCACTTTGGGAGGCCGAGGCGGGCGGATCACGAGGTCAGGAGATCGAGACCACGGTAAAACCTCGTCTCTACTAAAAATACAAAAAAATTAGCCGGGCATGGTGGCAGGTGCCTGTAGTCCCAGCTACTCGGGAGGCTGAGGCAGGAGAATGGCGTGAACCCGGGAGGCGGAGCTTGCAGTGAGCCGAGATCGCGCCACTGCACTCCAGCCTGGGTGATAGAGCGAGACTCCGTCTCAAAAAAAAAAAAAGGAAACAATGAGAGAAGCCAGTTGGCTACCTGTAGAAAAAGAGGGGAATCTTGGTGGTTCTAAGGGAAACAAAGATAACAAACTAGGAAAATAATTCAAGAACACACAGACCAAGTAGTAATATACATGAAAATACAGCATGAAAGGAGATCCCTTCATATAAAAGTGAAACACTGAGAAGGGGATTTTATGTGGGAACTTAAAACTATTACCCCTTCTATGTTTTCTCCAAGAGGCTAGTAAGGACTCATTTAAAACAAGCATTAGAAATAAGATTTGCCAATAAGATAATTGAAACAATATATAGAAATTGAGACAAAACTCTGGGCACATTTTACCTATATATTTTGTTAAGCCACTATAAAAATATTGTGACACTTCCAGATAATGTGCTTATCATTCTAAACCTACCATCAGATAACTCAAAATTATAATATTGGTGAAGGAGTTGGCATCAACAACTAAAGGAAAATAGCCTATCAAAAAGTCAACAGTGGCAGGACTGCTTAAATATATGGGGCAGCATGATGACTTAAAATCTTAGGTCAATCAATCTATAATAACCTTGGAGAAACTTTCCTACATTTTTGTGCCTCGATGTTCTCATTAATACAATGGAACAATACTGTTTCATGGCTCTGTTATGAGAAAATGAATAGTCTAAATTGCCACCACAATTCTAACTAAAATGTTACCTTGAGTGCAGTGAGCAAAACCTCATCTATAAGAACCAGTAGAAGCTAGGTGTTGTGGCACACATCTGTGGTCCCAGCTACTTGGGAGGCTGAGGTGGGAGGATTGCTTGAGCCCAGGAATTTGAGGCTGCAGTGAGCTATAATCGTGCCACTGCACTTCAGCCTGGGCACAGAGTGAGTCCCTGTCAATAAATAAATAAATAGGAGAAGGAAAAAAGAAAGAAATAGATTTTTTTTTTTTTTTTAAGAAAAAAAAGAAAGTCTTCTGAAAGTTGGCCAAACCACAAGGAAAAAGCAATTTAGTTGAGGGAATAGAGGAAAGGCTGACCCAGCTTTCAGCTTCTATATCTTCCTTTTAATACACAGACAAGGCAATCATATTTTATAATTTTTATTATGCACTCATTTTGGATGTTTTCCTTATGAATTATAAGTAAATTTCAGAATTCAGTGAGTTTAAAGAAACCACATTTCTTTCATAGGCTATGTTGCTTATGGTAATCTTTCACCTGTCATAGGAATGTTTGGCCTATTTAAAGGTTGCAGGTGTGTGAGAACAGATGGTATTGAGAATGGGGACATATTCAGGCTACAAAAAGACTGCCAAAAGCCGATTTGAGGTTAATGCTTTAAGAGCAATGGTGCTCTTTTCTTTCTCTTTCTCCTCTGTATGGGGAACAGGTACTCTATCAGAACCATGTCCTGGAGATTTAATTTTTTTTTTTCTTTTCTGTTCTTTAGTGAGAGAAGTACAAGATAGTTCTACCACCTTAGAATCAATGCAGCAAGCTTCCCTGAGAATAGTAGGTATGCAGTGAGTTGTCCCTACTCTTCTGGGTCTAAAAAGGAAAGGAAAGAGAGAGAGAGAGAAAAAAAAAAACAAAAAGGAAAGACAGCGGAGCTGTTTTCCTCTTGGGTAGATGGGAACAGGGTTTGCATATCTGGGACAGGATAGTGGTTTAGGTCAAGGGGAGGCAGCAGATGCTAGAACCTGGCCTGAGCTACCACTTCCATTAGCCTCCACAGGCATCTGTGCACAAAGATTGATTGTGCAGGTCACTAAGAATGGCAGTAGCTTGGCATTTGGCCTAATAATGTGCAAGGGCCAGATACGGAGTGTGACAATGGAGAATAATCCATTCCCAAGAATCACTGTGAACTACCAGCTGTGCCAGTCCTCCATGGCAGAGGGCCCAGCAGAGCACCCAGCCTCTTGCTTTGCCCCCTAGACCCCACCTTCAAGGTTTGCTTCACTAGGGAAACTCAACTGCCCCTGGTGTCTGTGATCCCAAGGGGTCAGGCCACTTTAGGCTGGAACTTCCTCCACTGCCCATCTGTGAGTCAACAAAGGAAGCCAAGAGCTTTACCCTCAGCCCTGGGCCACCATGCACAGAGCCCGTCCTCCTGCCCTAGCAAGGCAGCAGGGCAGTCATTGACCAATGTGAGGACCCCAGAACAGGGGTGATACTGCCTGAGAATCCAGGGAGCTACTCCTGGTGCTGGGGTTTCTGTCCAGCTTCTGATCTTCAGACATGCCCCACCAAAGCTGGCTTCTGCCTATAGCCCTTCTGCCAGAAGCTCACCCAAGACCATAAGCAGCTTACCAAGATCCACACTTCCTGCCCAAGACAATAAGTACGGTTGGTGGAATGAGGTTTTCTGCTGCTTTGGACCTGGTATCTAGGGTCCTAGCTGAAAAGAAGAGGTGCTAAATGCCTCACATTCAAAAGAGATCTCAGAAACCAGGGTCAGATACTGTTTCCCTAGGCAGCTGATTAGGCTTCCACCGTCAGCCTCGCTCCTATCCCTACCACCTCACTGCTCCTTCTGTATGGAGAAGAGCGGAAAGAAGTCATCTAGGTCAACAGCCTTGGACAAGGTTTATAGTAGGAAGAAACTCCCTATTCCCCACTGTCCACTCCTGCCCCAAGGCAAAAGAAATGGGGGAGGGGCTGCAAGAAGGGGAGAGCGGCACCTCATTCCCCAGCTGGACATCTGCTTCAGCTATGGACTTGCAGGGGCGGGAGAAAGTGAACTGAAGAGAGAGGGCAGCTGAGGAGTGGTTTGCACCTGGAGAAAGTGTGAGTCTTGAACTCTCTTGCCAAGATCTACCCAACAGGCCTGCCCACTGGGCATAGGGACCCAGAAACAATAGGCTGTGGGGTGTGCCACCAGAGCGTTGCTGAGAAGTGGCAGAAGATGTCCTTTCAAGCTGGATCTTCCACATCAGGGAATGGTGTGGTCCCCTCTTTCCTACACTTTCCCACTCCAACACCTGGAGGATTTTAACACTAAATGAGGGAAGTAGGCCAGAGAACATTCTGAATTAGATATGAGAAAGAGGTTTTAGAGTGAATCTACCTCAGTTTAGTGTTTGAAAGTGACAAGAGTAAAGGAATCTGTCTACAATGTGCTAAGGGAAAAGACTTTTGCTTTTTATTTGTTAGGAGCAAATCAAATTGGAAGATAGTGATTGGAAAAAGTAAAGCCATTTTGTCTAGGCTCTGCTGAGTTGGGACTGCCCAGTAAACAATTCCGGAATCATTAACAGCCAGGGGCCTATGGAAGTGTGGACTACATATGCTTCCACATTCATTCCCACCCTGAGATTCTAGGTTTGATTGTAGCTATAGCAGAGTATCCATTTGAAAGAGAGTCACACCCGTCACTGGGCTTCAGTTGTGTGTGGACAAGTCTGGAGGACGGTGGGATTAGTCAGCCCTGGGCTCCTATCTGAGTCCTGCGAAGAAGATGGGAGAAGGTACCAAAATAACTGAAAGAGTCACTTTTATTAAAATTGGATAAAGCATTGGTGTTAAAGCATTGCTCTCAAGTCACATTTATCTTATTGCAAAGTCCAGTCAAGAGGAAATTTTTTTTTTTTTTTTTTTTTTTTTTTTTGAGACGTTTGAGACGGAGTCTCGCTCTGTCACCCAGGCTGGAGTGCAGTGGTGCAATCTCGGCTCACTGCAAGCTCCACCTCCCGGGTTCACGCCATTCTCCTGCCTCAGCCTCTCCGAGTAGCTGGGACTACAGGCGCCCGCCACCACGCCCGGCTAATTTTTTTGTATTTTTAGTAGAGACGGGGTTTCACCGTGGTCTCGATCTCCTGACCTTGTGATCCGCCCGCCTCGGCCTCCCAAAGTGCTGGGATTACAAGCGTGAGCCACCGCGCCCGGCCAAGAGGAAGTTTTTTACTTGCCAACCACTGCATCTAAAGCTGTGCTGTTTAATGCAGAAGCCACTAGTCACGTGTGGCTACCTAAATATCATTGAAAATTCAATTCTTATATTACACTAGTCACATTTCAAATGCTTAGTAATCACATGTGCCTAGTGGCTACTGTATTGAATCTGTATATTGAAAGATGCAGAATATTTCCATCTTCACAAAAAATTCTGTTAGGCAGCTCTGTGTGAAAGAAAATGCTATTAGTCCCAATGATTAAAGAGATCATGACCAAGACGGACTGCCAAGATACCACTTAGAACGTACAAAATTTCACATTCCAAACTTCATGGGCAAGTCAAAGGTTAAAGTGATAGAACATAAAGAGGAAGGGAAGAAGCTCCATTACTGCAGGGGACACGGTGAGCCCTAGGCTCACAAAAGTCCATGAGGCCTGAACTCTGCTTTGGAAATTTGAGCGCTGCTATGGAGGAGGCTTTGGAGCCAGAGGATAGTCCAGTCACTGGGTACCAATCCCTGCAGAAGCAACGGCAGTGCCCAGACAGAGGATGGTGATCCTCAGAGAAGGTGATGGCACATGGTGGGAGGGATTTCACTGTGGCAGTCACCTCCCTTCTGGGAACTCTCAGAAATGGAGTGAGACTTGGAGGGACAAAAGCCTGGGAAGTACACATCACAACAGAGTCCTGTTTTTCCCATCGGGGTAGTGGATGAGAAGTAGCAGAAGTCTGTGTTATCTAATGCTGTGTAACAAATCCCTCCAAAATATAGTGACCTAAAACAACAACAATTACTTATTATCTCTCACAGTGGTGGGTTAAGAATTTGGACTCTAATTGGTAGGCAGGGGTTCTAGTTCAGGTTCTCTCATGAGGATACGGTCACGACTGCAATGTTGTTTGCAAAGGTTGATTGGGGCTAAAGTATCCGCTTCCAAGGTGGCTTACTGATATGGCTGGCTAACTGATATTGACTATTAGTAGGAGGTCT
Organism: Hylobates moloch; assembly: GCF_009828535.3. Classification (NCBI taxonomy): domain Eukaryota; kingdom Metazoa; phylum Chordata; class Mammalia; order Primates; family Hylobatidae; genus Hylobates; species Hylobates moloch. Next base: position 647,789 of record NW_026652318.1, read on the forward strand.
TAATTTTCTCAACATGGACTTCTTCACATGGTTTTTGTGTGTGTGTATGTGTGTGTGTGTGTGTGTGTTCTTCCAGTACTGTGGCTAACTTCCCCCAGGATGAGCAATTCAAATAGTCAAGGTAGAAATTGCAGTGCATTTTTTTTACCTACATTTGGAAGTCACACATCATTACTTCTGCTGTCTTCAGTAATAACACAGCCCAGCCATAAGTCAGTGTGGGAGGGACTACTTAGGCATATGAATGCTAGTAAGCAACGTTCATTTGGGGGCCATCTTGGAGGCTGGCTACCATGAGGACACACAGAGATAAGAGCTGTAAATTTTCAGACTGTATTTTTTTCATCTTAAATGTACTATAAGAATGCCTTTTAAAAAAATTTATTATACTTTAAGTTCTGGGATACATGTGCAGAGTGTGCAGGTTTGTTACATAGGTATACACGTGCCATGGTGGTTTGCTGCACCCATTAACCCGTCATATACATTAGGTATTTCTCCTAATGCTATCCTTCCCCTAGCCCCCCAACCCCCAACAGGCCCTGGTGTGTGATGTTTCCCTCCCTGTGTCCATGTGTTCTCATTGTTCAGCTCCCACTTATGAGTGAGAACATGTGGTGTTTGGTTTTCTGTTCCTGTGTTAGTTTGCTGAGAATGATGTTTCCAGCTTCATCCATGTCCCTGCAAAGGACATGAATTCATCATTTTTTATGGTTGCATAGTATTCCATGGTGTATATGTGCCACATTTTCTTTATCAAGTCTATCATTGATGGGCATTTGGGTTGGTTCCAAGTCTTTGCTATTGTGAACAGTGACACAATAAACATATGTGTGCATGTGTCTTTATAGTAGAGTAATTATAATCCTTTGGGTATATACCCAGTAATGGGATTGCTGGGTCAAATGGTACTTCTGGTTCTAGATCCTTGAAGAATCACCACACTGTCTTCCACAATGGTTGAATTAATTTACACTCCCACCAACAGTGTAAAAGCATTCCTATTTCTCCACATCCTCTCCAGCATCTGTTGTTTCCTGACTTTTTAATGATCGCCATTCTAACTGGCGTGAGATGGTATCTCATTGTGGTTTTGATTTGCATTTCTCTATTGAGCAGTGACGATGGGCTTTTTTTGTTGTTGTTGGCTGCATAAATGTCTTCTTTTGAGAAGTGTTCAGGCTGTATTATTAGAAATCTCTCAGTTGCAAGTGACCAAAACCCAACTCAAACTAGCTCAAAAAAAAAAAAATCAAAAGAGAACTTGCATATATAATTGAAAAGTGTTGATATTGCTGGATAAAGGGGCGTAAACGGGGTTCTCTTCGATGCTCAGATCAGCAAGATGGCCACAAGCAGCTTTAGGCTTGCATCTCCAGTTTAAAAGGAGACTTTTCTGTTAGCACCAATAAAATCCCAGTAAGCTTTCACTGGCTAGAATATTTATATCTGAAACAATCACTGTGAGCCCTTTAGGATAGGTTATTCTGATTGGCCAAGCTTCAATCACTTGCCCGTTTCTGGACTGGAGTGCTGTTAGCAAAAGAAGAGTGAATGGTGCTAAGCTAGCATAATCAACCACAGTTGACTGCAAAAGCACATCTGTATCTATCTGGCTCCATAATGGACACTTACATGATATTACACTGATCCCCTTATGATGAAGGCAGCCAATGCCAAACTTCCAACCCAGAAACATATCATTATTTTCCATTACCCTTCTTACAAGGTCAGAGGTAAATTTATTCCTCTGTGAGATTTGTTTTTGCACAGTTAAGACTAGAGATTTCTCCTGGCTTGATATTCATCTAGTATCTCTATGTCTGGATGGTCCTCCAAAAAGCCATGGCTTTGTTTTACATCGATGACATCACTTCCAGTGTCCTCTAGCATGTCTCTGCCAGAAGGTGAAAACACAAACTTCAAACAAGATCTCAAAGATATGTGATTAAAACTACTTTATTAAAGAGGAATATGGCCTCGTATATGCAGGGAGTAATAAGTACAGTAATAGCTCATGGATAACTAGACCATGGATAACTAATTTATGATATATTCAACCCTTCAAAATGCAGACTCTATCGCTGGGTTGGGGGAAGTCTCTCCAGATCAAATATAACACACACAGCTACATATCGAAGCATCCACTTTGACTTGCATTGATTCTAATTGATCATATAAACAGATAGTTCTGGATGTGTTTGATTTTTCTGGTTCCCCAGTATGCAGCAAATAAGAAACAACAATCTGAATGAGAATGTGGCAGGGAGCTGTTAGAGACAGTCACTGTGTTGCCAACAGAGATGATATCTGATAGTTTGGTTTGCCATCACTGTGATGGTATCCTGGTTCACATATGTGTGTGTGTATGTGTATAAAATGTATATATATGTATACATATAAAATTTACATATATATAATTTCAGCTTTTATTTTAGATTCAGGGGGTACATGTGCATGTTTGTTATATGGGTATATTGAGTAATACTGAGGTTTGGGATACAAATGATCCTGTCACCCAGATAGGAGCATAGTACCCAATAGTTCATTTTGCAACCCTTGCTGCCCTCCCTCCCCACTCTAGTAGTCCCCAGTGTCTATTGTTGCCATCTTTGTATCCATGAGTACTCAATGTTTAGCTCCCACTTATAAGTGAGAACATGCGGTATTTGGTTTTCTGTTCCTGTGTTAATTTGTTTAGAATGATGGCCTCCAGCTGCAACCATGTTGCTGCAAAGGATGTGATTTCATTCCTTTTTATGGCTGCATGGTATTCCATGGTGTATATGTACCACATTTCTTTATCCAGTCCACTATTGATGGGCACCTAAGTTGATTTAATGTCTTTTCTATTGTGAATAATGCTGTAATTAACACGAGTGAATGTGTCTTTTTGGTAGAATGATTTATTTTCTTTTGGATATATACCCAGTAATGGAGCCACTAGGTTGAATGGTTGTTCTGTTTTAGGTTTTTTGAGAAATCTCCAAGCTGCTTTCAACAGTGGCTGAACTAATTTACATTCCCACCAACAGTGTATAAGCATTTCTTTTTCTCTGCAGCCCAGCCAGCATCTGTTATTTTTGACTTTTTAACAGTAGCCCTTCTGACTAGTGTGAGATGATATCTCATTGTGATTTTGATTTGTATTTCTCTGATGATTCGTGATGTGGAGCATTTTTTCATATGTTTGTTGGCATGTCATATGTCTTCTTTTGAGAAGTGTCTGTTCATGTCTTTTGCCCACTTTCTAATGGGGTTGTTTTTTTCTTGCTGAATTAAGTTCATTATAGATTCTGAATATTAGACCTTAGTCAGATAGATAGTTTGTGAATATTTTCTTCCATTCTTTAGATTGTCTGTTTGCTCCATTGATAGTTTATTTTGCTATGCAGAAGCTCTTTAGTTTAATCAGGCCCACTTGTCAATTTTTGCTTTTTTTGCAATTGCTTTTGAGGGCTTAGCCATAAATTCTTTCCCAAGGCTAAGGTGCAGAAGGGTATTTCCTAGATTTTTTCCTAGGATTCTTATAGTTTGAGGTCTTGCATTGAAATCTTTATTCAATGATTTAGTTAACTTTTGTATATGGAAAAGGTATTGAATAGGGCATCCTTTCCACCTTGCTTATTTCTGTTGACTTTGTCAAAGAACAGACGGTTAAGTGTGCAGTTTTATTTCTGGGTTCTCTTTTCTGTTCCATTGGTCTATGTGTCTTTTTGTACCAGTACCATGCTGTTTTAGTTATTGTAGCTATAACTGTAGTATAGTTTGAAGTCAGGTCATGTGATGCCTCTGGCTTTGTTCTTTTTGCTTAGAATTGCTTTGGGTATTCACTTTTTTTGGTTCCATATGAATTTTAGAATAGTTTTTTTCTAATTCCATGTAAAATGATATTGGTAGTTTGATAGGAATAACATTGAATCTGTAGATTGCTTTGGGCACTATGGTCATTTCAACAATATTGATTCTTCCAATCCATGAGCAGTAACATTTTTCCATTTGTTTGTGTCATCTATAATTTTTTTTCAGCAGTGTTTTGCAGTTCTTGTACAGATTTTCACCTTCTTGGTTAGATATATGCCTAGTATTTTATTTTTTGTATGTGTTGCTATTGTAAATGAGATTACATTCTTGATATGGCTCTCAGCTTGAATGTTACTGATATATAGAAATGCTATTGATTTTTGTACAGTGATTTTGTATCCTTAAACTTTACTGAAGTCATTCAATAATTCCAGCAGCCTTTTGGTGGAGTCTTTAGAGTTTTCTAGATATAGAATCAGATTGTCAGCAAATAGAGAGAGTTTTACTTCTTTTCCTACCTGGATGCCTTTTCTTTATTTATCTTTTCTGATTGTTCTGGCCAGGACTTCTGGTGTCCTGATTCTTGCTGCTATTTATTTAACACTGATGGTGGGTACAGCTCTGGACTGACCACTTTATATGTCATGTCTCATTCAATCCTGACAATAAGTCTATAAAGTCAGGGCTATTGTTTTATCCATTTTTACAGATGGGAAAACTGAAGCTTAAGGGTGACATCAAGTTATTAAGAGACTGTTGAGTTATGTTTAACATCTATTTAATCCAACAGGATAGTAGATAACCTAGATTAGAAATGTTTCCTTCAAAAGTAGCTTACCAGAGACGTTTTAGAGCTTAAAGGGTTAAGTGGAAAGTTCACTTACGAAATCTGTCTTTTCCTATGAGCAAGCACAACAGTGAGGTGGCTCCAGGGTGCTTTCCAGGCCGAAGATTTTATATGCATGGAGGCCTGGGCCTCTAAGGTCATATAATGATATAAATGGTTCTGAGGAGATTGTCTATTGGAATAGCCACTGTCCCCGTTGGATGCCCACAGGGCCCAAGAGGAGAAGACTGTGACAGCCGTTAGCCATACAGTCTCTTCTCAGAGTGATCGCTGATAGTGAACCCCAGCATCTCTGTGGTGTGTCTGAGTCATTTCCTCAGCCAACCTAGCATGCTGGCTGGAAGGATACAAGATCCATTCCTACTCTGGGTGCCCACAGACCTAAACCACCCTCATCCCCTGTTTCAAGATTACAGATACATTCAAGGAAGTCTTTCCTTGAAGAAGGCTGCCATCTTTGGACTTGAGGTCAGTGCAGACCTTATTCACTATCCCTTTGCCCTTGATTCAGCTGGCTGAGAGAAGAAGCCATCAGCTTGAATGTTTTCTTAGCCTTGAGAAGCAAACAAATGGGAAAAAAAAGCCTGTGTGTGTTTTCATCTCTCATAGTGGTGTGTTAAAAAGCCCTCTGGATCCCTCTTGGGGTGGATATGGTATTGAGAAGGATAAACCTTTGTTAAAGACTGTCAGGAGTCACTGAGATTACGTGGTTTTCTTAGGTGATGTGTGTGTGTGTGTGTGCGCGCGTGTGTATGTGTGTTCATTCTTGCAGATTTTCACAACCCAATGCAGTCCCCTGAGACATGAAAAGAAACTGTGATAATCCATCCGTCTTTGAATGCCAGTGTCTCCAAAGAGCTCAGGAATTTCATGGTTTTCTGGAGCTCAGACCTATTATGTGAAATGCTTCTCTTTCTGACCCTTGGCAATTCTAACACATCCACTGTTCTTTCTGGCCTGGGACTGACCCTTGCATCCGTTCAGCAAATACTACACTAGTCAGGAATAGGCAGTGAGGAAGAAAATTCAAATATCAAAATTGGCCTTTGCAAAACAGAACTGATTACTGGATTCAAATAATCCATAGAAACTGGGGGCGTGATGCTCTCTTTCAATGAGATTTATTTTCAGACTTTATAATGTACAGTGATCAAATGTACACCCATAAACATGTGGTGCTGGCTGGTCTTAGATGAAATTGCAAAGGAAAGGACCTTGGATTTTCCATACCCTCTTTTTTGCAACCTTTTATCATCTTTTAATAATTCCCCTGCAGGAGATGTTCCATGCTCTTAGGATGTTAAGTACTCTCCCAACAGGGGAAAAGCAACTATGTAATGAATTAATTCAAAGGAAAGGAAGTAGGACTGTGTTGTAATGGCCTATGCTGCCCAGAAGCAATACATTTTAAAAGACAACTTCTAAAGACACTTTGAAGGAGCAAGTTTCTTTTTTGGCTGTAGGGGAGGGAGGAATACAAGACTCAGCAATCAAGAAGAATTGGAGTATAGTCATTTCCTAAATTCTCCCCATGAGAATCACCTGAGGATAAAACTGGGCTTTCCCCAGCCTTACTCTTCACCTTTGCTCTTTAGGAGAGGGACCTAAAAGTCTGTGTTCTGCACCATTCTTTTGACCAGCTGGGCTTGGAAATCACTGGTCTAGGTGATCACCTACTCTGCATTCACACAAAGCTGAAGGTAGAATGGAGTTGTGGAAAGCTGTTCTTCTTATGAAAAGATCTGAGTTTAATTCTTGACTCTGTTACTAGACAAGTGGCTTGAGCTAATCATTTAGCTCCCATGAATGTCGCCTGTAAATTGGATCAATTATCCAGTTTTTGCAGGGTTGTTGTGAGGCTTAGAAATCATGCATATAAAAGCCTGGCACATAGAATATCCTCCAAGTGTTTGGTTAATAATCCTTTAATTTTCTTTTTTAAAGAGATGTGGTCTTTCTATATTGCCCAGGTTGGAGTGCAGTGGCTATTCACAGGCACAATCATAGCAAAATACAGTCTTAAACTCCTGGCCTCAAATGGTCTCCCTACCTCAGCCTCCTGAAAAGTTAGGACTAGAGGTACAGGCTATTGTGCCCGGCCTGATAATTCTTAATAGTAGTTGAGTTGAATAAAGAAAAAAAATCTTTATATCATTTTAATTGGGTGTTCAGAGTCTTTAAAAAATTTTATTTAAATGCTTTCAAACATACATAAAAATATAGAAAATAGCATAACAGCCCTCCTCATAGCTATTCCCTAGCTCCTACAATTATCAACACATTGCTCTGCCTTCTTGTAATTCTGTTTAATTTTTTTAAATAGTAAGAAATGTAATAATTTCTATGGTAACCTATGCTTAGTATTTTTTAAACCTTCTAAAAGATAATGCCTCCTTTTTGGGGAAGAAAAAAACACACTAGGAAAACCCCATGTAAGTCAGCACTTATCCCTGACAAATGGATAAGCAGTAATGACTTTTTCCCAAAGTTCTAACTGTACAAAATTCATCCCAATGCAGTCCCATAGGTCTGCGTGGTGTATCTACAAACAAGTCCACTGCCTGGGCCAGATAGTTCCTAACAGCTGTGGTAACATGCTATCAGTGGCATTGTAAGGTTAAGTCCAACAGATGTGTTTTCACGAAAAGCAAAGGAACCTTGCTGGTCTGAGCACAGGAACAGTGTGATACTGGAAAAACCACATAGCAGAATCACATCCAACACGTCCTCCTAGCCATTGCACATCGTGTGCAGAAACCTACGTGTCCAAGAAGCTCCTGTCGGAGTGAAGAAAGCACTGTGAGGCTGAAATCCTGGGTCTGGTGTGCTGGGTCAAAAGTTTGCCATTTGAGAGTATGAAGCACATTCGTGACTTCTCCATTCCCAAAAGACCTTGCAGGTGTTAGCATGTTGACAAGGTGACATGTGATCCTTGTGTTTGGCCGTTTCTAAGGCTCATTGCTCTTAAATCATCACTCTACTATACTAACAACCCCAGTGAGAACTTGCAGCTCCCAATGTTTGTTTGTTCATAAGTTAACTGTTGAATAAAAAATGGATCAGTTTCACAAAGAATGACCAGAGCCCAAACAAACAAAATATGAAAAGGAAGGGAAAAAAACACACAACCACCAATGTAGTTCGGAGTTCATCTCTGCTGACTGTTCAGAATTGAAGTCAGGATTCATCACCATCTAGTTCTTATTCTATGAATCCACGGCAAAAGACGGCTCCTCTGGAGGGGGGTGTGCTGTTGGGAGTGGCATGTTGCAGCAGATTCTGAGGCACCCAGTGAAGTCTCAGGAAGTCTGGGATTGAGAGAAAGAAGGTGCAAGGGCTCAAGTCCATGGCAGCAGTGGTTGGTTTTGTTGTCTTGTTCTTACTGTGTGGCATTTGCCAGGAAACCTTGCAGCCAGACACCTTGTCCCAAGAAGGCTGTGCAACACCTGGTCCCTCTGCCATGTCCCTGCGCCTTCCAGATGCTCTGAAGGGATGGCTTTCCCACAGTGAAGGCAATAAGGGCAGCTTACTGTGAAACTAACTCAGAGCACTGCTCGCCACATACTCACATTCCTGCCGGGTCACTTGCCTGCCTGCCCAACTCCCTCTCTGGACGCTAATAATCCCCCAAACAATGCCCTGTGACTGCAAAGTGATAGGACTGATCTCCCAGAGCCAGACCTGGAACTCTGTCTTGTTACTTTTCAGTCACGCTAGGCATGTGATGCACCTTGAACATCTTAGAGGACAGAGAGGTCAAAAAGGTGTCCATTTTTACTTCAACTACTAAAACCTGTTAATCCTGGTTAGAAGAAGGGGAGAGAAGGGAGTAAGGACAAGAAGAAAAGGAAGAAAAGGAATGAAGGCAGGAAGGGTTGGTGGGCAGTTGGCTACTAGTCACAAATAAGCAAGAGGTCTGGCTCCTAATTTATATTAGCTTAAACCCAAAACATTTCCTCCTTTGCTAGGATGCTCTACCTTTCTTAGGATAAGCTTTTCATTATTTCTGAGGGGAGGAGGGATAACAAGTTGATTTAAAAACTTTTCCTTTAAACTGTGGAAACAAGAATCCCTTAGCAATGCCACATCTTGCCCTGACATTCTTCAAAGCTTTTTATGTTTTAACCTCATGTTGAATTCACTTTTACAATTTTTGTTGCTATAATAACAACATGGCTTTCTTTCACTCCTTCAATTTTCAAGTTGCTTTATTCACTATAAATCATCTCATCAAAATATCTAGGTTTTTCCCATGTGAAGAAAAACATTGAGAAAAATGGGGGATAGAAATTTAACCATTAAATTCCACCTCTCCCCCAACTCTGTCAGCAGCTGCCAGGACCAAACACAGTGCATCTTCCATGCCCTACTTAGCACAACAGACACCACCATACCAAATTATTTCCTGGGGGCAATTCAGGCTTCTACCTGAAGAACCTGGATAAGTGCCCACAGCCACTGGCTGCCCATGGCCTCTCAGAAAATAAATGCCTTCCAGGGTAACTTTCTGTTCTTTCTGTGTGAATGAAACTCACCAGTCCCGGAAACTGTTTACACACATTTGGTAGGTCATTCCTCCCTTAAAGGGATCTGAATAAAGAGCCAGAGAAAAGGGCTCTTTCTCTCCCAAAGTTTGCTGATTGTCTCTCTCCTGGGCCACCTGACTCCCCTTAGCCTTGTGCCTTTGTACAGCTGGTGTTGACATCAGGTTAATTACACGGTCCTGTGTTTACACGTGGGTCTCCTGAAAGGCTAGCAGCAAGTTAGCTGTGCAGAGGCAGGTTGCAAAGCTCATTTCATTGACTTGCCCTTATGTCTGAAATGGACTTTTCCCATAGTGACTGGTGAATGATTCACAGGCATCCCTAGAAGACAAGCACATACCATCATCCCTACTTTGTCAACAAAGAAATGGGCCAAAGTGGGAGCTGCTGGTCCAGGGCTGCACAAGTTTGTCAGCAACAGGGTCAAGTGCTACTCTTGGGGCTAGGCTCACATTCATCTGCTCCCATCCTGGGTGGCTCTACTGCCTCTGGACAACACATACTCTTGGGGTATCTTGCAAGCTTGACAGGGAGAAAACATTAATATACATATGAAAAAATGAAGCACTGGTTGAGGGCTAGCCCCTTAGCTCTCTAAAGGCTCTAGCTGTGTATCAGAATGACTGTGAGCCAGCCTTTCGTGCCATATGCAAATGAAGCTTCATGAAGGCAGGAAATGATGATGTTTTCTTGGCTGCTCTATCCCCAGTGCCTAGACCCGTGCATGGCTCAGGTCAGTAGGGACTCAATAAGTACTAGATGAGTGATGAATGAACCTTGAATACATTATGTTAGCCACTGGGGATAACAGCTGGGCCTTGCCTGGTTGGTACCCCTGAGAACCCTGCACTCCTCTTACCCACCTCAGTGAGAAAGGGCATTTAAAAAGGCTTGTGACCCCGTGTCTCTGAAGAAATCACAGAAGATCTGATCGTCTGTGATTTCTTCAGAGACAGTCAGTCACAAGCCTATTTATAGCCATTCATAGAATGACCTCTATGCCACAGACAAAGTACAAATATATAGAGGTCAGATGATTTGTTCACAGTCCCTCAGCTAGGACAAAATCTCAGATCTCCTGACTTGATACCCCACACTGGGTTTTTAAATACAGTTTTGCCTCAGGGTTAGGCTATAGCTATAGCCACGCTAGCTGTCCGCAGGTCCTGGACTGAACAGTTATGCAGAAGATTTAGAAACTACAGAGAAAGCCCTATCCTCACCATTGTGCCCTCAGTCCTGGAAAACTGAGTGGATACACAGGTTGCTATGAGATACCATTTGAAGGGCAGACGTTGTGAAGACTAAGCCAGGCTTGGCAAAATAAGCATTTGTAAGGGGCAAATCAATTAGAGGGTATTTTGTTTCAGAAACAATCTTGGTGGTTCATACGAGTGGGAATCTAACAGTGCTCCCCATTTCACATGCTAGGAAGTATGTGTTTCTCTCCTTTTTCTTCAGGAAACTTAATTGTAGGAAAGTTCTTATTTTCTGGATAGAAAATCTAAGGCAGGCAGATAGATATTTGATAACTTGTATGGAAATGTATTGGGGAATCTTAGGGCAGAATTCTAGCATTACCTCTTTTCAGAGTCTTGTACATTTCTTAAATCCAAATGTGTAGCTCATTTTTCTGTGAAGGGTATTTTACAAAAGAGCTAGGGAAAATATACTAAGTGAAAAAGTGTCAACCCTTTGGATCAACTTCGGTCCTTATATCTTAGAAATCAGGTGATTCAAACAAACCCCAAATGCCTCTGGTCACTCCCAATTCTACACTGTCTTTTCTTCCCAGCTTTGGAGAGGGCAGCTGCTCAAGTGCCCAGGTCTAGAGGGGTCAGAACTTGGTACAGCCCTTAGAGTGAGGGTCCTGTGTGACAATCAGGCCCTTTTGCTAAGTGTTAAATATTAATATTTGGAAGTTTCTACTTGTAGAGCCTGAGCCTGAGAAAAAACCACTTGGCAGACTTGGAGGAGTTCTCCTAAACCAAGTGCTGCTGGTTTGTCCTACACAGGATCACCCAGTCCCGCCACATTCTTCCACAAAGTCAGAAGTTCACTTAGATGGCTGGGCTCACTGAGATTATAGCAGAAAACTCCATGAAAGTCTACTAAGAATAAATTTCCTGGAGGTGGTACGTCTGACTAGAAGAAGAACCTCATTTGTCAGAAGAACCTGACAAATGAGGCTGTCTTTAGACAGCGCAGAGATGGCTGCTTTCTCCTTTGTCTTCAAGTCTGGATGACTATGCCCAGGAGTGTCTTCTCTATAGGGATGATTAGGAACAGCATTTTAGCTGGAAGTGGGTGCCAGCTGGACCTTGAAGCCATGCTTTCGTAGCACTTCATATAAGCTTAAGACAACACCAATTGTTCATATAAAGAATTGGGGAAGGTGGCCCAATGGCGATAAAGTGGGCCTAAAGTCCCAAAGCCACCCCTTGGCATGGCACTGATACCTAAAAGCCTAGATGCAATTTTTACACAAGAAACTGAGCAGCAGACTCTCTCACTATTCTGAGAAATTCACATCTTTCAGCAATTAAGAGGAACCTGCTTCAGGTATTTAATTAATCAAAACTGAGAAATATTTTCCAGTGGGAAAATTCACATGGAGTCTCCTCTATCTTTCAGGATATATAACGTCTAAAAAGCTCAAATGACATTTTCATGTCTTCCTGGTGCCAAGCCAGTGAATGGGTGGTGTGAAATGTTTATACCAACAGTCATTACTAAAGTTTCCCACAGGGCTGAATCCAATTAATTAGGCCTAGCTAAACCTGTCAGCCACACCCAGGACCCAGCTGCATAACCTTTCCAGGATTTAGAAACACCCCTTCGACAAACACTCATTTATTACTACCTGTATTCTGTGAATCACTCTGCTGCAGATACTGCCTGACGGAACTTCCTCAAAACACAGTGCTTCATAGACTAAAAGTCAAAGACCTCTGCTTTTTCATTTTAAAATGTTGTTCTTCAAACCACTTTACAAATATTAATGTATATTTCATTTTGACTCATAGTTTCCTCAGAACCAAGAATAATGCAGTTTATTTTTCTTCAGGTCCTAATCAAAGGACTGGATAGTTTCTACCAGCACCATTTGTTTTCCTTGAAATTGATGGGAACCTCTTTTTCCTCCCCCAAACCCTGTAGAATATATTCAGAATGTATTAGAAACTCTTCTGAGCCTGAAGCTTATGTCTTTCTTGGAGGGCTCTGGAAAATCATTCCAGAGCAAACTCACATCTTTTGGTACCAACATTATCTTTGGACCCAGGGTTTCATTCAACATACATTTATTGAGTGTTGATTAGTGCCAGGGTACTGTTCAAAATGCTGGGCAAACAATATGAATGCTTTCTGCTTTCCCAAGACTTCCAGTGGTGGGTGGCTGGTAGGGGGAAAAAATAAGCAAATCAACAAAGAAGCAAAGTAATTGCTGATAGTGGCAAGCAATATTAAGACAGCACAAAGGATAATGGCCTAGAGAGTGACTGGGGATGTGAGTGTTGAGGTGGTCAGGGAAGCTTTGCTGAGGGTGTAGCATTTGAGTTGAGACCTGAATGATAATATTATGCTAATTGTATCACATTCTGTTACATTTACTTTTCTATTTTTAAAGCAAATCTACAAGGATATAAAGTCAAATAGAACAAAGAGACTGATTAGGAGACCACTGTCCTCTCATAATATTTTTCTTTTTTTTTTTTTGGTGGGCAGATGTATTCAGGGAATGCTGGTAAACTGGTTCAATCTCTAAGGTGGGCAACACTGAGTTATCTATCCAAAATTAAAATGCACTATCCTTTGATCCAACAATCCCACTTCTAGGAATTAAATCTATAGAAAGAATGGTACATATGCAAGTCGGGGGCTGGTTAAGTAAATTATGGAATATCCATATGAGAGAACACTTTTCAGCCATTAAACAGAATGAGGTTGGGGTCCAAGATAAATTGTTAAGTGAAAAACAGCAAGGTGCAAGAACTATGTGTTTTGTTTAATATGCTATAATTTTTGGGAGGATATATTAAAACCGATAACAATTTTTGCCTCAGCTGGGGTTAGGGGAGAATTAGAATTAGAAGGACATCAGACAATACTTATAACCTCTGTATGTCCTTCTGTAACTTTCACATTGTTTTTACTTGTGCATATATTAGCTATTTAAATAAACAGATGTTTTGCAAAATAAAGCATTGCAGTATAAATAATTACAGATATATTTTATCCAAAGTTCTTTCCATGTATATTTACACATCACATTTTCGGCTGGAATAACTTTTAAATGTTAAAAGGGGAAAAGCTCCTAAAATCAGTTGTGTGGTTACCTTCTTGGCTGGCCCAATATATAGGCATTTCTCAGCCGGGGCTTGAGTATGACGGTCTTTGTAAGATTGAGCTTAGGAAACATTTCAGGAAAGGCATTTTCTCTTAGGATAGATATCCTCTTTGGAAGATAGTGCACTCATTTCTGATCCATTGAAAGATCTGAATAACTAACTTGACCAATGTTCTGATAGAGAATTGGAAAAAGTTGATTTTTTTCTGAAAAACTTTCCAACGCATATATAATTATTCCTCTTCTAAGGTAGGGTAGGCCTTGGTTTCTAAGAATGAACTTGCTCCAGCAGAAATGTTTTTCTCAGTTCTTACAGCTAAATTATGTTCTGGACCACTTATAATTATGGATTGATAACAGCCTTTAGCTACCAGTAAAATTTTAAGAAACACGGTGGAAATCAAATGTTTTTTAGCTGTCTGTATTTTGAGCACAATCTCTATTGTTTCCTACAATGCTGTGCCAGGGAAGGACACCAAATAATACTTATAATCTCTGCTTCTTGTGGAAATAAAATCTGTCTCCTATTAAATAAAGCACTTAAGCACACACAAGTTTTATTTGAAAATGTCCCATCGATAATCTGAAAGAGCCATTGAAATGACATTCAGTATCTATTTTAAAAATGCATTAAATGTGTATCTAGTGGAATTGTGAGAAATTAAGTCACTTGTAAACATTTCCATCTACTACAACCTGGATGTGAGAATTCGCACAGGGGCAGAGCTTGGAGAATTGGCAGAGTGGCCTACAGTTTGAGTCCCATTGGGACTGCAGGAAGGAGAAATGGCTCATTACAAAAAGCCATGGTAACACCCCAGAGAGCAGCTGCATTTGGAGCTGAGTCAGAGAGCACAACCTGACCAAGAAGGGGAAAAGAGGACAGAAACTGCTCATCATCTTGTTGGCAGAATCTTTGAACACTCCATTCAAGAAACGAATGCTATCAGTTGGTAGCAGAGTCTACCCACTCTGTGAAGTAGGGTACAGACACCAGCTCGTTGGCCATTGGTCTTCCACTGCGTCACAAGCCCCAGGGGAGAAAGCCAGAGTCAATATTGCAAGAGGTCTTTCCCAGTGCAGGCCTTTCCCAGTGCAGGTCTTTCCCAGTGCAGGTCTTTCCCCGTGCAGGTCTTTCCCAGTGCAGGCCTTTCCCAGTGCAGGCCTTTCCCAGTGCAGGCCTTTCCAAACTCAGGCCTGTTATGTGTGCTGACAGAACCTGGTCGTAGGGGAGGAAGTTATCAAAAAGTGGGTCACTAGAGAAGGCTGGGCTAGCTCCACATCAGGGTCCGTTGTCCTCATGATCAGGTTTCAGGGAAGGCTTTTGTTTTTGTGGCTGTTAACAACACACACCCTCTAGTATTCTTGTGGGAGGGAGGGAAAGTGGTGCCATGTGGGCACTAGATAGCAGAGGTGGAGACAGAAAAACCTGAGAGAGAGAGAGAAAGAATAATTCAGAAAGAATTCTAGAACTCAAGACTCTGAAAGTAGCTCCATCCCAAGGAGGGACTGCTCTAATACAGGCAGCAAATATGCCTTGAGAGTCCTGTGGAGATCTGTGTGACAATTATGAATAATCTTGAATTTTGACTTGTATTTTCCACCTTCTATTTTTGACATCCCTCTTTGGAGTCACTCAGTTGAAATCAGATGACATTCCCTATGAAGCTTATTATGTCTCTAAGGGCAAAGTCTTTACTACTAATGATTTAAGCTACAGATTTACAATTTCTTGTTAAGAGAAATTGAGTTGGAAAGGACAGTAAAGATCTGCCCCACTATTTTAAAGATGAGGAAACTGAGACCTAGAGGGGTTAAGTGATTTGGTCAAAGCTCTCAGAAAAGCTGAGACTAGAATTCAAGCTTTCTCTAGGCAGAGTCCTTTGCTACTTGAAAAGTAACATTACTTTCCTGCTTTCACATTCTACTCACATTTCTATTCATTTTGTTTCAAACTGTGTGGTCCATTTCTCTGTCCCAAAGAGAACAGAATATGTTGATTCAGCGGGAATTTCCAGAGGGGGTTAGAGGTGGGGGCCCACAAGGGCCTACAACACTTAATGTGATCAGAGGAATCTTAATTGACAAATAATGTCCAGATTTACAAATACTTGACACACAGAAACTGACTCCAGCTCAAACTTATAGAGAAGATAGAGTTAACCTTTGTCTTCAGGGGAAGCCATGGCTGCTTAAGGACAATGCACCGTCAGCTCGGTGATGTCTTGATTTGGTCTGGGATTCTGCACTTAGTAATTGCAGACAATACTCATGTGGTGCCAAGGAAAAAGAAATTTGGCATTTTCCAGTTCAATAAGTCTAAACAAACCACATCATTTTACATCAAGTAGATCATGTTTTACCAGAATTTTCCAGTTTGGCAGTCTATCTTGATCAAATCAACTAAATTATTGCCACTGTGGCTATCTGTGAAAGAACACAATTAAAAAAATCTGGTGCCTTATCTTATATCTTCTCAGGGAACACATCTCCTAAGAGATGGTGAAATACACCATTCTGCTGAGTCAGAGTGATTTCCGCCCTCTTTCACTTGGGAGTGGGTCTGTGATGCACAGTGACACTTTGGCAGACATAAACTACATTTTGATGTGTCTGTCTTAGTTCATCTAAAGTTAAACTTATTCCTTAAGAACAGGTCCCAAATTTTCTGCACCTCGCTGTGGTCTCTGCAGTCATTCACTAAGGAAACATTATTTATTCAGTGTTTGACACATCTGGTTCCTAGACCTTGTCTAGATAGACCTTGTCTGGATGGTGATTAAAAAGTTTGTCCAAGAGCCACAGCCCTGTTCTGTTTCTTCATCCATTGTTTCATCTCTGAAACACTTGAACTTCATCCTTGAAGGCACCAAGCCATCATACTGGTGCCTCACATCTGAAAGTTGGATAAAAGACAGTAAAGGTCCTGTGTACCTTTACCATTTTTACCTGAATGACCTGCTTTTTCAGGCAAATGTGCAGTAGCTTTAAGGCAGTATCTTGAAAGTGGGGTGCATATAATGATCAGTTGAGATGAAAGACACAAATATTATAACATCCGTTTATATCGTTTATATTTATTTTTATCTTTAAAAAATGAAGAAAAAATGCTGTTTCCGCATATTTTAACACTCTCATTGGGGCTGTCTGTTGAATGAGCACATATCATGTAGTAGGCACAGTACCCTCCAGAAAGAATGAGAGGTTCCCAGAGCAGAGGGAGGTATCCACCCTTTTTTCCCTTTCAGGGTGTTGTAACATATTGCATTTTGTTGGTTCTTGGTTAAGTGGGTTTAGGATTATATAATTTAAATTAGGGGTCGGCCAACTATGTTCCCTGAGCCAAATCTGGCCTGCTGCCTATCTTTGCAAACGAAGTTTTACTGGAGCACAGCGTGCTCATTCCTTTGCATATTGTCTATGGCTGCTTTCAGACAATGGCAGAGTTTAGTAGTTGTGACAGAGACCATATATCCCACAAAACCTAAAAGATTTACTATCAAACCCATTACAGAAAACATTTGCCAAACCTTGTCCTAAATAGTTCCACTTTTGCAAAATGTTATAAGACTGCGGGGGAGGGGGGTGATGAGAGTGGGAAGGAGAAATGTACCCATGAAAATCTTTATATTACACCCAGGTTATCTCATGATATTTTTATTTTATGAAAACACACATCTCAAAGCTGCTGACCTTTTTTTTTTCCCCTGACGACAAGTAGCTGATTCTAGTGACCTAGAAGATATTTTGGGGAAAAATGAAAAAAGACTCAAAATTTAAACTGCCTTTTCAAGGTAAAAGGACACTTTTAAATAGTGAGTGAGAAAAACGTATGTAATTTCACAAGAAACCTACCATGAAAAATTTTGAAAAATAATATTTCGATGTTTCCATTTTATGTAATTGTTTCTTAAAAAGTATTATCACATAACAATGTCCACATCTGCATTCTTAGAAACACTTGGAAGCAAAATTTTCATTTAAACGCTATCTAAATGAAGAATTTCAGTAAAATTTGAAGAGATATGTTAAAAATATAAAAGTACATTTTTCTATTAGTTTGCAAGAACAACTGATTGACATCTAGAACTATGAATATTTCCTAGCTGATTTTCAATAGAAATTTTTGTTAAGGAGATTAAGAATGAAAAAGTGGTATTATGATTTAGTAAGCTCAGCCAGTGATGGGCTTCTTCCATTCAGATGTGTCTTTGGGAGATTCTTTTTCCAGCTACTATTAATATTTTTTAGTAAGAACAAAAAAGTATTTTGTGCATATTTAATAAATATAAAAATACTAACATTTCTTTTTAAAAAATCTTTTTATCTTTTATATTACTTATTAATCTATTTCTTAATTTATTTCTATTTTTGTATTTGTTTTATAATGTATTTATTAATGGAGAAAATACATATATAATTTATGAATATATAAATATACATACATTGGAGTGGATGCTCTCAAAGTTTTCAGTGATAGAAATGTATAGTCAAAAAATTTAGTGATCAGTAATTTGGAGTGTGAACTTGAAATTTAGTAGATTTAGGTTTAAATAGGGCTCTGTCACTTATTGGCTACATTCTCTTGATTAATTTATTGTATGCTTTATTTTCTTAATGGTAAATTGAGATAAGGCACATAAAGCACTTAATACAAAGCCTAGCACATAGTAAATGTTCAATAAATATCAATAAATATAATTATTGTACCTATATATCTCCAAGTTCTCCAGCTTTGCAGGGTCACCCTTTTCTTTAATATTTCAATAAAATAATTCAACTCCTCCCATCCCACTTATGGGAAAGCTAGTATATACCCCTGATTTTTTTGTAGAAAGTCCTGTCCGAGTACATTGAGAGTGCTACAACAAGTTACCATAAACTGGGAAATTATAAACAACAGAAATTTATTTCTCACAGTTTGAAGTCTGGAAAGTCCAAGATTAAGGTGCTGGCAGATTTGGTGAAGGCCCACTTCTTAGTTCATAAGACAGGTATCATCTCGCTGTGTTTTCACATGGCAGAAGGGAAGAGGGAGCTCTTTGGGATCTCTTTTATAAAGACACTAATCCCACTGAGTGCTGTATCGTGACCTAATCACCTCCCCAAGGCCCCACCTCCAAATACCACCATACTGGGGATTGATTTCAACATACGAATTTTGGGAAGACATAAACATTCAGCCTAGAGCAGTACTTGAATTATTCTGCTGTGTTACATTTTTTCTGGTTGCCTAATGTCCCTCTCTTGGCTCAGTTCTCTATCACCTGCAGGCTTATCTATTCCTTATCTACATGACTCCAAGAGTAACTATTGTAAGACTTTCCTTAAGACTTGTAGATAACACAGGGTAAATACAGTTAAGAACTGGAAAGAATTTACAATTTAGCCATCAAACAATGCCCTTCCTAAGTTCATGCACTGCTGCCCATTGCTGGGAATGTCTTAATAATTCTGTCCACGGCCGGGCGCGGTGGCTCACGCTTGTAATCCCAGCACTTTGGGAGGCCGAGGCAGGCGGATCACGAGGTCAGGAGATCGAGACCACAGTGAAACCCCGTCTCTACTAAAAATACAAAAAATTAGCCGGGCGCGGTGGCGGGCGCCTGTAGTCCCAGCTACTCGGAGAGGCTGAGGCAGGAGAATGGCGTGAACCCAGGAGGCGGAGCTTGCAGTGAGCCGAGATTGCGCCACTACACTCCAGCCTGGGCGACAGAGCGAGACTCCGTCTCAAAAAAAAAAAAAAAAAAAAAAAAAAAAAAAAAAAATTCTGTCCAGTGTTGAGCCTGGCCTGTTTCCCTGTTGTTGGTACTATTCTTTTCCTTTCAGAAAACTTTCTGCCTTCCTAAATGTTTCCTGATTTCAGAGCCCAGCCCCCAGTTTCTCAGACTACTGCAGGCTACTCTGTTATGCCAAGGCCATGAGTACAGCTGCAGTCTGGGCACTAAACTTCTCCGGAGGTGCCATTCACACTGACAACTGAATAATGAATGCTCCCTGGAGTTGTACAGTAAGATAGCCCTGCCTCTTTCCATTAAGAATGGGGTGAATGCGAAAACTTCACTTTCAAAATCAAGAAGCCCATTAGCTAAGAGTAAATAAAAATGCCATTCACTATAGATCACTATTTCTCCCCAAACAATTAATAGAAGTTTTGACTCCAAAGTTATTAGATTGAATTATTAGGCAGAGATCAAGGTCAACATTTTTGTACTTCCCTTCTACAAGTCTCTATGCTGGAACTGGGTCAGTAAAACATTTATTAAACCTCTTTCTCAATCAACTCCTGTGTGTCTAGATTTCCTCCCCTTTTCACCACCACCGCTGCCAATAGCAACAATACTATGATTACTATCACCATCATCATGACCTGCATGATCGCCTTGACCATGAACATCACCACCTCCACTACCACCATAACCATCTCAATCACCACTATACAGCTGACTCTTGAAAGACGCAGGTTTGAATTGTGCAGGTTCACTTACATATAGATTTTCTTATGCTTCTGCCACCCCTGAAACAGCAAGACCAAACCCCCCTTCCTCCTCCTCCTCCGCCTACTCAACGTGAAGATGATGAGCCTCATAACTTTGTGAGGTAGGTACTGTTATTATTCCCACTTCACGGATGGACATTTACTGAATGATGATCCAGTTCCAGTTAATGAATAGTGAATATATTTTCTCCTCTTATAATTTTCTTCATAACATTTTTTTCTATGGCTTATTCTAAGAATACAGTATGTAATACATATACAAAATATATGTTAATCAACTTTACACTATCAGTAAGACTTCTGGTGAACAGTAGGCTATTAGTAGTTAAGTTTTGGGGGAGTCAAAAGTTATATGTGGATTTTCAACTGTGTGGGGGTCAGTGTCCGTAACTCCCATGTTTTTCAAGGGTCAACTGTATCACCATCACTACTATCATGAACATCACAATCACCATCAACATGAAGGACCACTATCATCATCTCAACAATAATGATCACTATCACTACAGCCATTGCTACCTACTTGGCTTTTCTGAGGCCCTGTGGCAATGTCTGAAAAGCTGCCAAAGCTCTCTAAAGTTCTTTATCCTGGGAATTCTATAGGCATGTCTGCCAGCTGTCTGCTTCTGACTTTGTGTACTAGCCAGATACCCTTTCCCCCCATTTCTAGAGAAAAGGATAGAACAAAACTCATGTCCAAGTCCTGATCTCTTGCTTCCACCCAGCCCAACTGTAGGCTCTGACATTGGCATCTTCAGGTTTGGGATTGATCCTGAGCTTTGTTAAGCACGTAACCAAGCTTCCGTATTATTGTTTCTACCCTTTTAATCCTATTGTTTCCTTTTGTCTCTAGAGAAAACTCCCTGTTCTATTTCCTGGACCTAGTGCCATCCAGACAACTCTAACTCGTGAAAAGGGGTAATGGTAATTATAAGCGACCCCTTGCCTTTATTGGCTCCCTCAGGTCCTTGGCTAACCTGTGACAGAAAACTCAAGTCAGAAAAATTTTCAATCCACTCGGCACCCCAGTAAGAGACTGAACATCTGCCACTCTTGGAGCCAGTTGGTTTCTCACCCTCCAGAAATGGGAGATTTCTGTTGAACAAGAACAGCAGGGTTGGGAATGCCTTCACTTGGAGGATGTGTCAGTGCAATGGTGGAAGCCTTCTTGCAGTAGCTTCAGGATCCATCACTGATCCCTGAGTGGAAAATATAAGCATTGTGGCATGCCTTCACAAACAACATTGGCCATGAAGGCACAGCCTTCCTAAAGGCTTTCCATTGTCTTTTTAAACTGAATATGGTCTAATACAGAACAGAGAGGGAATGGAAATCAGATTTTAGAAAGTAGGCTGGGCATGGTGGCTCATGCTTGTAATCCCAACACTCTAAGAGGCTAAGGTAGGAGGATTGCTTGAGCCCAGGAGTTGGAGACCAGCCTGGGCAACATAGTGAGACCTCATGTTTACAAAATAAAGTTTAAAAATTAGCCTGGTGTGGTGGTATACATTTGTAGTCAAGAGGGTGAAGTAGGAGGAGTGCTTGACTCAGGAGGTCAAGGCTGCAGTGAGCCATGATTGCGCCACTGCACTCCAGACTGGGCAATAGAAAAAGATTGTCTCAAAAACAAAATAAAAAAATAACAATGCTTTCCCTGTAGTTAGAAGCACTTCTATAGTAGGAGCTAGAAGCAAAAAGTTGAAACAGTACCTGAACATCTCAAGTAACAAATCAAAAACTAACTTTTGGTTTGATTATCCGGATTGAATGAAAGTGGTATATAGTATAGGTGGAAGCAGGCTACAGTGACTATAAGCACAAATTCCAGAACCAAACTGCTTGAGTTTAAACTTAGTTCCTCTGCTTACTTATTATATGACCTTGGTTAAGTTACTTAACCTCTTGAGGCCTTAATTTGTCCATCAGTAAAATGGGAATAATAACAGTACCTACCTCACAAAGTTATGAGGCTTAAAATGGTTAATGAATCAACAGTGCTTAGAACAGTGTCTGGCACCTATGAGTTCTATTATCCCAAAAGTTGTTTCAGTTATATGTCCCTTGGCTTTTTCAGACACAGTCATAGCAGTAATGTTCTTGGGAGCCCATGTCTGGATAAGAAAGAGCCGAAGCATCTACTTTAGTGTGGAGGGCTCCTCTATCTTTTCCATCACACAATTTGAAGGAGAAGGCCTCACAGGGCACAGGGTTCTTGCCTTGTCTAAGCATCATCCAATATGCTTGTCAAAATTCAGGAGGTTTGAGAAAGGGTCCAGAATCTAGTTTTCACACTCCCAGGTGGTCATAAGAAGGCTCAGGGAAGTTGTAAAATGTTGCACTAGCATAGGAGTTGGCAAATTATGGCTTGTAGGCCAAACTGTGTTTTCTTTTTCCCTTACAAACAGAAGCCGAATCTTGTTCAGGTATGGGTGACCACTTGCTTAATGGATAACTCCTATTCCCTAGGGAGTGAATGTTGGTTAGTTCAAAGCATTCATAGTCAATCTGTCCCCCTTGCCAGGGATTGGTTTAGGCATGGTCTTGTGATGCAACCCGGAATAGTAAGACGTAACTGAAAGTCCACTAGAGTGTTACTGTAAGGTTTTTCTAACTCTTATAAGACACACACAAAAAAAGGCACTTCATGAGGATCATCCCTTTCTGCATTTGGATGTTGCAAATGAGATGGGGTATTTGAAGCCAGAGGAGTCCTTGCAATCATGAGGGAAGAGCCAAGAGAATCACACAGATTCCTTGGAAATGTTGCACCTTTGAGTTAATCAATCTTGAATTAATCTGTTCTAGATTTCTGTTAGGAGACATATGGAATTCATTATATTAATTATAATTTAAGATACTTTTATGTGTCTTTACTGAAACAATCTGATCACCTTGACCCTCTCCACATGACTCTTTGGAGAAAGGTACAATAGAGAACAAAGTTAAGTGGATGTCCCATCCTTCAAAGCAAAGCTTCAAATGAGGTCCTCTGGTAAGAAGTTCCTGATTATGAACAATAAAAAGCTGGTTAGAGCTGGGATTATTCTTAATAAGGTTTGAGACCTTAACAACGTCTTTATGAAAGATAATATTCTTTATGAACAAGGGGCTAAAGAAAACTCTGTACCTTGCTAAGCTTAAGAAAGCTACTTTATATCCTGGAGAAAGGAATTTCCTGGGCTCTGAGCTAGTTAATAATTTTCTAACTAGCTTGGTTCTCTTCCCCACATAAGAAGAACACCTAAAGGATGCTTGAATCTGCAAAGTAAATTTACTATTAGACAATCTCAATGCTAAGATTTTCCATCCTACATCTTTTTCACTAACCAATTTCCATTCTCTCCCATCTTCCACAAGAGATCTGTTTTACTGGGCTATCTGACAAACTGTAGTGCTTGCCATTATTCAGTATTTAACTGCTCCTTTGAAGAAACCTTAATTTAAATGGGGTTTATCTCTAGCATGTAGATATACCACTTTTGGGAAGCCACTGGTAGTCTACTCTTGGAATTTCACATAAATTTTAACACTTTCAACAGGCTTTTGAATTTTTCACATTTGCAGAGCTCGTTTTAATTATTAATTTATATTGGAACAGTTCTCTGATGATTCTCCAATATCATTACTATTATTTTTACTATTTGTATTAGTTTTCTATTGCAGCTATTACAAATTACAACTTAGCAACTTTAAACAACACAAATTTATACTTACAATTCTGGAGGTCAGAGTCCCAAAATCAAAGTGTTGGCAGGGCTGCATTCATTCTGGAAGCTCCAGGGGAGAAGGTGTTTTCTTACGTTTTCTAGCTCCTAAAGGCCATCTGCATTCATTGGCTCATAGTCTCAGCCTCCATCTTCAAAGCCAGCAGTGCAGAGCATCTTTCCATCTCCGACTTGTCTCCTTATAAGGACCCTTGTGATTACACTAGGCCCACTAGAAGATAACCTATCTCAGGAGTCGGGATTCCTAATCAATAGTGCTTTTTTTGCCATATAAGGTTACATATTGACAGGTTCTTGGGATTAGGACTTGGGACACTTTTGTGGGCCATTATTCAGCCTACCGCAGTACTTACTATTCCTTCTGCTGCTGCTACTACTGCTATCCTTACTACCACTCATTAAAATTTGATTGTATATCAAGAGCCAGGCACTCTTCTGCTTTACATTCTTTATCTCAGCCAACAAGCCACATATTCAAATTGTGCAAATAACTTTCTTGGGCAGGCTTGTGACTAAGCCATTGCTTTCTGACAAGTAAATGACACTAATTTATCACAAAATTGAGTTCCCCTAACAATGACTCACAAAATCTGCATTCCCACTCCTGTCTAGCACTGACTTGTATGTGCCTGTTATTAATAATTATAAATAAGACTGCAAACTTGTAGCTTATATAGTCATAAATCTATAGTAATGGATAGAAACTGGCATTTAGAAATCCAGCTACATTTATGAGTGGTTGGAACTAATGCTTATAGATACTGGGTTCAATTAGCTTAGACCACTGAGACTAATGCTAATTAATTCATGATTGCTACTTCTATAGGGAATAGTTAATTACGCCCAGTTTAGAAACTACGACTTAAACCCTTATCCAAAATACTATGAAATGCATGACCTTCAAGTGAGACCTTTGACAAAAAAAGTGCAGGTTAATGCCCCAAATCTATCACTGCTGTTCAAAAAACAATTTATAAATTGATGGTTGCACAAGAATTTATTAGTACAAGAATTTCTTAGTGTACTCTTGCCACTCAAATCTGTTAAATAAGATCCTTAATATACTGTGATACACTTTGAAGAGCAGCTCTAATGTATCTAACATGAGGCCCACCAAATGGACAATTCAGCACCTAAGACTTGCTAAGCATTAGCAGGGTTAGAGGCTCTTGAACTGGGTTGACCCTATTAGCTATCTGATTTAAGGCTATTTTAAGATTGGATATAATTAAGGACATGCACCTAGTTAAAAAAGGAAATTATTTAAACATGAATATAGTCTAGCCCAGTGGTTCTAGCCTGTTAACTATGAACACGAGCAGCATATGGGAATTATCATAAGGAACTATTAATCCATTTAAGCATCATATATGTCTATAGACTAAGTATATCACACATATCAAATGTAGATATATACATTTGTGATGAGTAATCCAAGTTTGATAAAAAAAATCATTGAATTCCTGGTAGCTTTTGGTCATTCTGCATTTTATAAATCATTAGGTAATTAAGAATTACTATGATAATCGATGAAATTGACATATTTAAAATGGCTGGGCACTGCTTCTCTAGCTTGAAGAATTTGGCAAGTGTTCATGAAACACTTCTACCACACAAATACTTCCATTCATGTAAGATTAAAGCTTCAAAAGAGCTGCCATCTGACAGTGCTATACAGGAATTAAGTCTTCCAAAAGATACGTGAAGAAGTGAGTTAAGCAATAAAATAAGACCAACTAATTAATGCTGATGAAATCTTTCAATAGCATCTTTTTCTTTCTATAATGATAGCTTGCAAGTAAGATTAGAAAGTTAAAGAAAGTAAAAAGCACTGTTCAATTTCTTTAACTTGGCTGTAATAAGACTACTTAAATCAATAAACTAGATGGGACTGTTTTTAAAATTATCTTTTAATGGAAAATGTATCTGGTTTTTAATTTACATGCTGTAAGTTGTTTGTATAGCACTTTACAAAAAATTTTTGCATTGTAGTGTTTTAAAGTTAGATAGTCTCATCATTTATAGTCATTTAAAAAAGTCAAAGATGAGAAAACTAACCATGTGGTAAGGTTAAGTGATTTGTTCATGGCTGTATAGTTTAGTTACAGTAGAAGAGCTTATTTTTTTAAAACCACATGGTAATAGCAACAACATACGTGGTATGGATTAGATTCCAGAGAAGTACTATGTAGGATTTTCTAAAATGTGTTTTGACTGTTAGATTCAAACTAAGGAAATCTAGAAGCATCTTGCAGTAATCTTACTTTCCTTAAATGAAGGAGGAAAAAACCTCTATTTAAACTGACAGTATGGTATTGGATTTCTATTTAGTCATTTTCAGACCTTATATAATAAAAATTCTTTACAAGTATTTCAGGCCCTAGTGACTGTTTTTATAACCAACTAATTGTTTACTAAAACAAACAGGTTTGTAACAAGGTGCAGAGCTGGGTCTTAGATTCATAATACCAAGGATCCAATATTTATAAACTTTGCACACATACAAAATCTTCTTGTATATAGGACTGTATGACTCTGGAATCTCAGGGAGTTTGCAGACTCTCTTTTCCTGGAAATCTTAACCATAGTTTAAGAGCAAGTTCCAGCTTCTTGAAATGGTGTAAATTACAGCTGTGCTGGTAGAAGTTACTGAATGCCTTTTAGTATGTTTTAAATCCATAGAACCATTACGAAATTTAGTCTGACTCTGTAGTTATTACTTAGTTAAAACAACATACAATACTATTACAGGGATATAAAAATCATTACACTGGGGCTAAAAGCACTGTTAGAAATGCTTATGTATACTAATCAGATGACTTTTCTAGCTGGCTGAAATCTAAGGGGCTTTGAGAGCTGATGAGACTTCTACAATTCCATTCCCCCCCGCCTTTTTTTTTGAGACAGTTTCACTCTGTTGCCCAGGCTGGAAGTGCAGTGGCGCGATCTCGGCTCACTGCACCTCTGCATCCTGGACTCAAGCCTCAGCCTCCTTAGTAGCTGGGACCACAGGCACACATAACTGCACCCGGCTAATTTCTCTATTTTTGTAGAGACGGGGTTTCGCCATGCTGCCCAGGCTGGTCTCAAACTCCTGAACTCAAGCAATCCGCCTGCCTCAGCCTCCAAAAGTGATGGGATTATAGGCATGAACCACCATGCCTGGCCATACAAATCCTTTTTATATTTCCTTCACATCCAGTGAAGGGGACAACCTGCTTATGTTTTTCTCTGCAGCTGTCTGCTGATACAGGTTGAGTTTGCCTTATGGGAAACACCTGGGACTAGAAGTGTTTCGGATTTCAGGTTAAGTATTTGTGTATTTCCCAGTTGAACATTCCTAATCTGAAAATCCAGAATCTGATATGTTCCAATGAGCATTTTCTTTCAGTATCATGTTGATGCTCAAAAAGTTTTGGAGGCCAGGTGCAGTGGCTCACACCTGTAATCCCAGCACTTTGGGAGGCCAAGGCGGGCAGATCACTGAGGTCAGGAGTTTGAGACCAGCCTGGCCAACATGGTGAAACCCTGTCTCTATTAAAAATAATAATAATAAAAAAATTAACCGGGCATAGAGGCGGTCGCCTTAATCCCAGCTACTCAGGAGGCTGAGGCAGGAGAATCCCTTGAAGCTGGGAGGTGGAGGTTGCAGTGAGCCAAGATCGCACCACTGCATTCCAGCCTGGCAACAGAGCGAGACTCCGTCTCAAAAAAAAAAAAAAAAAAACAAAAAACCAAAACTTGTCCATTTCCTCCAAGTATTACCTGCAAAATAAAATATTGACTCTTCTCTTGTAAATGATAGTGGACTGCTAGATAATGTACTTTCTGTAGATTCACACTGCAGAAAAGTTTAAGCAGCAAGTTCTGGTTAGGTCTGTTCATTCATTCAGTCAATCATACATTTAACCAACCAATCAACATTTACAGATCACCAACTATGTATTAATCCAGTGATCTTAAATGGAACCAAAACAACAAATTTTAAGGAATTACCATAAGTTTTATTTTTGCTTAGTTTTATTAAAAAAATAAATATGTCATAAAGCTTTCTTTTTCCTTAGGGAGAAAAAAAGGAACAAGTCTCATAAAACCAAATAAGCAATGGTAAGGTGTCTTAACTTGAAAAAGATTAGGAGTCACCGGTTTACAAGTTATAATTGAATGAAAGAACTGTAACAGCCACATTTGGCCATTTCATGCCTACGGCAGCAAACAACAGGATTAACTAGGGCAAAATAAATAACTGTGTGGAAGCCCTGATAAGTGCTTAATAAACAGACTGATTCACTGAGACATCAGTATAGATACATCTTGCTTAAACAACACATAAGTTCCTGAAAAGTTTTGTGTAAATGATATAACCACAAACATACCAGGAGAGCTTGGTAACTGAAAGAATTCCATGGTGAATTCTTTTGTGAACAACTACTTTCACTTTTGTAAATCCAGGTATTTGCTTTTTATAAGGAGTTTACCTAGTTGCTACCTCTCTGAACTGAGGAAACAGCATATTCACCAAATGTTGTGCTCCAGCTGGACCACCGGCACAATTTCCAAGTTTGTGTTTCTATTAAGTAAGTAGTGTAAGTAAGGTACAGAGTCAGCCAGGGAACCCAGCTGTATCTGACAAAGTAGGTGTAGGAGTGGGACTGCCATCTACCAATAATTCCAGCAAATATTTTTGCTAATATACTTTGTGCAAAACACAATAATAACCTTATCAATTCGGCTATAGATGTACTTCCTTTTTCTAAAACTTTCAGTCGCAAGCTAGGTCTGGAACTCGAAAAGAAAGTAATACTTCTAACCCTCAAGACTGCCTTTAACCAACTTAGCTGCCCAACTCCTTCAAATTGGAATGGATGATAATGAAAGAGACTGAGTTTTCCAAAGCTGAAGTTTAACAACACAAAAATCACATTTCATATCACTAATTAGTGAAAAGTTTTGCTGGTGACAAAAATTTTTCAAATGGTTGTTTTTTGTTGTTGTTGTTTTAACTTCCTCTAAATAGAACTCTGAATTCTGGGGCAAACTCTGCAGAAGTTACAGTCACTGATGTTCTCTGGTTGGCTGATATATTTTAGTACTGCTGATAGAAATAAAAATTTCTTTCTACCCACCAGAATTTCATGAACTTATACTATACCAAAGCGGTGATGCTTTGGACAGGGAATATGCATGGTAGTACTAGTTCCAGTAAGTTTTATCAAATGTAAATAAATAAATAGAATCCTCACATTGCTCACAGCCTCCATTCCATTTGGTCAAACTTCTACCAGGCCCAAGCCACATTTAAATTAGGCTGTTCAGTTTTTTAATTTAATGCTCCTAGTAACATTGCTGTCTATATGTACAAGTGTGAATGAAGAGTGTGTAATCTGTAGTCTTTTCCACACTGAGTACACTAACAATTAGGAAATAATTAAAGAGTAAGTGGTCATTTTAAAACTTGTTTTTTTTTTTTTTTAAAAAGTATTTTCTAGCACTTTAAAAAATGGGTCTGAAAAGTGCCCTATTAATGTCCAATGCTGTTCCCCACCCAGTCCCACCCATTCAAAACCTGCTACAAATGCTGGATTGAGTTCGTATCAAATAATTTAGCAGTACCAAGATTTTTCAAATGGAAACAGTGTTAC
Organism: Hylobates moloch; assembly: GCF_009828535.3. Taxonomy (NCBI): domain Eukaryota; kingdom Metazoa; phylum Chordata; class Mammalia; order Primates; family Hylobatidae; genus Hylobates; species Hylobates moloch. The sequence goes on from NW_026652318.1 coordinate 677,198, forward strand.
TGACTTCTTCATATTGGATAACAAAATAAGGGTAACTCTGGTCATCATTAAAAATGACAAAAATCTGAGGCTCAAAGAAATTATCCACACAAGAGTCATAAAGGTCACTGGTGACACTGCCAGGATTGACTGGCGGGGGCCTTCTCATGCCATGACTGCCCATTGTGTATCTGCCCGTCAGCACTTTGGCCAGAAACATGAAGTGGACTCCTTTGGAGGACTTCTTAGAAAAGTTATGAGAGTAGCTTGCCTTCTTTGCAAAATAACTGCCTTGTCCAAACATTGTAGCATGCTTTCCACAGACTCGAGGGTCAAAGTTGTGTTTGCAGATTCCATCTACCACATCCTGGGATGTTCCATGAAATAAATGTCTCTCATTTATTATCCTGTCACGGCCAAACATTTTCCTGTTCATATATTCCTTTTTCCTAATGGAAAGAACAGGGAATTCAGAAGGATGAAATACAGGTCAATTTAACAGGCATGATGTAGTCATAAACTTCTCTTTATGGTTTTAATGAGGAGTTATCAAGGGCAAAATGCCATCAAAGATCCTATTAAAAGTTGAAACTTATCTTTCCACTGTAGAAAAGGCCTTTTCCTTCTTTCTCCACCAATCATTCACTTGCTTTCTCTTTCATCTTAAATCTATTAAGAGTTCTCCTATGTTTTCCTTCCTCAGGATGCCCTCCTTGCCTAATTCCTCCAATCTGAGGGTCTCTTAGATTCTGAGATTCCTGAAATCTAAATGTATTCCCTCCGTTTGTCCTACATTAGTTTGTTGACTTGAGAGGCACCACAGTAAAGGAATTAAGAGCAAGGCCTCTGGTGTCAGACTGCCTGGGTTCAAATTCTGGCACCATATCATAATAACCACATGACCTGCAGCAAAGTAAGCTTTCTGTGACTCAGTTTCTTCTTCTCTGTAAGATATAAATTGTAATAATCCTACTTATGTCTGTTATGAGGATTATGTCAGTTAATACACAGAAAATATGAACATAAATTCTGTGCAAATGTTTACTATTATGTTCCTCATTTGACACTGGCTACAATAAAGCTCTTTTGATTCTTGAACTTTTCTTTTCTTTCTTTTTTTTTTTTTTTGAGACGGAGTCTTGCTCTGTCGCCCAGGCTGGAGTGCAGTGGCGCGATCTCGGCTCACTGCAAGCTCCGCCTCCCAGGTTCACGTCATTCTCCTGCCTCAGCCTCCCGAGTAGCTGGGACTACAGGCGCCTGCCACCACGCCCAGCTAATTTTTTCTATTTTTAGTAGAGACAGGGTTTCACCGTGTTAGCTAGGATGGTCTTGATCTCCTGACCTCGTGATCTGCCCGCCTCGGCCTCCCAAAATGCTGGGATTACAGGCGTGAGCCACCACACCCGGCCGTCTTGAACTTTTCATACATCTGACTCACCTTTTGTATTTCTCCCAAAGAAACTGGTTTTGGACTCTCAATATCTGCAAAATTCTGTATTTAAACTCAGGCACAGTCTTATGAAAAAGATTGTAAATGATCCGATAACTTTTATCCTCTGCAGAAACAGGCACTTGGATGAAGTCCTGAGATGGATGCATATAAACCCAAGTTTCAGGGTAAAAGTTTGCTGAAGTGACCCCATCTGGGCAGATGATTTGTGATGATGAAGTTGCTTCAAGAGGTGGAGGAGCTTGTGTGGGAACCCCACCAAGTGTCCTAAAATGGAGAGGAAGAAACATCAATGTAAAACATTAAGAAATAAGTACACCTCACATTATAGTGCTATCAGTGTCTACCTAATATTATAATGTGTATAGCTTAAGTGCTTATTTAAAAAGTAAAAATTGCTATCTATTTAATTTAAAAAAAAGTCTTGGAGCAAACATTGCCTGTACATGAATAACCTATTATTAGCCTTCTCTGGGCCTCCTTCCTGTGGAGAAAACTCTGGAATGTATAGCTACAAGGCAAACAAGCAAGAGCCAATTCACAAATACCTTTACTTTTGAATCCTAGACTCCTCTTTACTACCTATAGCTAAAGAAACTTTGTTATATGTTTTCTTCCAAATGTGCTGATACTAAGCAGAAAAGATTTCATTACTAAAGGATGTGTGAGTGGGAGACAAAGTAAGGCATGCAGCAAGGAGGGAGCTTATAGGGAGAAAAAAAAAGCCACTTTAATTTCTGTATAAAAACAAACAAAAATCATGGAGCAGGACCTGAATGCTAATATTTGACATTTGCTTCATTTTCCAAGATCACATATAGAAACAAAACCACCAATACTATTCAACTTTTATAGCTTTGAGTGTGCTTAAGATGGAGCTAATTACTATAAACTCTAGATACCAGAATGCATATCCGTGAGCCTTTAAATTCATGTCTGTTACTTTGAACAATGATTTAAGATAAGCAGCAGCTTTGGTAAGTTACTTATTCCTGCCTAGTTAAATGCTTAAATTTAAATCCTATTTCTTGGCCATTTCGAAACGGAGAAAAAGAGAAGAAGTAGAGAGCAAGGATATCCCGACCCTGAGACCTAGTCCAGGGCCAGGTGCTATAACACTCATTGGCACGTACTGGTCACAAGGAAGTCATAATGTGTGCCAAAATGGATTAGGAAACTGAAATTTTCATAAGAGCTTTGTGACACAGAGACTACAACTTTGTGTGTCTCACCTCCAAAGAGCATAGCTGACCATCTCTCTCATCATAATCATAACCAATTAATACTATGTGCCAGCCATTTTACATACAGTATCACTAATTGTCACAATAACCCTGTAAGATGACTTGGTTATTCCCACTTTTCAAATGAAGAAACTGAGGTTTACAGAGATTAAATAATTTGCCCGAGTATAGCTAGCAGAGAGCAAAGACAGAATTTGAATCTAGACCAGGCCCATCGAAATAGTTTCTAATCTCATACTCTTTTCAGTTCCATATATTTCACAATTTATATTTTTTTCTTTTTTTAAAACAAGGCTAGAAAGTGATCGACAGGATACTAGGATTCCAACCTAGTTTTGCCTGACACCACCACCACCACTACCACCACCACCACCACCACACCATCACCATCACCATCACCACCACCACCACCACCACCACCACCACCACCACCACCACCACCGCATTATCATCATCAACACACAGTCTTTTAAGAGATGACTTTCAAGAAGCTAAAAGCAATGGAAGCATGACTGCCGTCTCTAACCCCCACCTTCTACAAGTGACTGTGCCTTCAAATTAATGTGCCTCAAAGTCTCTTTGTGAGACAGAGTCCTGGATGGGTGGATCCAGGGCTTACTGAATCTCCAAGGTGCTTTTAAGTACAGGGGCAGATTTAAAGTGCTGCTGGTTTCTCCAACCTTCACAACAAAAGGCACAACAGTCCTTGTCCTCTGTAGCATTTTCTCAGAGCCCACACAGATTCCTTTGGATCCTCAGTACTGATACATTTTTCTGGTACAATGGTACATTTTTCACTGGTACACTTTCCTGAAGAGAGGTCTCACTGCTTTAATCAGATTCTCAAATATCTGTAACTCCTTAAAAAGCCATCACTAATCTGGAGGAATGGCGGGGAAGCAAAGAGTATAAGCCCCTTATTTTTATTTAATAGCTCCTCCCTCTATCCAGCTTTGCAAAGAAAAGGGTAAGTCCCCAGCCTACCAGGTTTTCTATTATTATCAGGGGTTGAAGTTACCAACACAGGCTTCTGGTTTGAAGGAGAAAGGTAAGATTCTCTGCAAACACTCTCCTCTAGAGGTTTTAGACTGTCAGCCTGTACAGCAAACCTAGCCATGACAACAGAAGAGATTCTGCCCCTTTTCTTTCTGATATCACTACTATGGACCTGTTCCATAAAATGAAAGCTTCAAATATAGCTTTTCCTTTTTTGGGGGGGATGGAGGTCTGTTATTACTAACATATGCTTGAAGATGAGCTGAGATAAATAAATCCTATCCATTCTAAGATATTAAACTGGACTATGTATATGGTTAACATCCATTCCAACCCATAGATGCTTACTTGTAACAGGCCAACATCCTAACTTGCCTAAAACATAAAAATGCATATACCCATCTGTCTGATGGGCTTCAACACTCTAGTAGCCATGGGTTAAAAAAATATGTTTCAAGCACAGTTACAAATGTGCCTTTATTTTCTGAGAATGAGTTTGTATTCACCTCATGGGTATTCCAAAGATACACTGCATGTTTCACAGACTGACACCAGCCTTCTCTAGCGAGGTAAAGTCAAAGGGAATTGAGCTTCTACAGAAGGATCTCTGAAGAATGAAATTTCAGAATCCAAAGTCACTTTTTATTACTCTTCCTCCTTCCCCTGACCATTTTGAAAGATGTTTACTAAACCAATTTCAGCGATGAAATACAAATTAATTCATTTTATCCTTTTCAGGGGGGATTAAAGAAACTGTGCAGGCATTCTCATGACCATGAGGTGACTGCATGGGATAAATGTTCTTTCAGCTGAAAGCACTGAACCGCCAAACCCCTAAGCTTTGTTTGCTTATGCAGTCTCAGTTCAAGTATTCTAAGATTATTAAAGAATAAACTCCTGTTTATCAGCCCCATTAAAAAGCAGGAGAAACCTTTTAAAAACAGCCGAATTTGTAGAAAATTCATTAATTAAGTCAACCTCCTACCCCACCCCTTCCACTCTTAGACATCTGATTCCCTGAGAATTGTGGCCTCTTTAACACCTTTTTTTTTTTTGACCCTTTGCATTTAATAACACTTAAAAACAAAACATCATGCCTGTAATCCCAGCTACTTGGGAGGCTGAGGCAGGAGGAATGCTTGAGGACAGGAGTTCAAGACCAGCCTCAGCAACATAGTGAGACCTTGTCTCTACCAAAAAAAAAAACATTAGCTGGAGATGGCAGCATCTACCTGTAAGTCCCAGCTACTTGGGAGGCTAAAGCAGGAGGATCACTTGAACCCAGGAGTGCCAGGTTACAGTGAGCTATGATGATCATACCACTGCACTCCACCCTGGGCGACAGAGGAAATTCTGTCTCTAAAAAAGTTTTAAAAATTTAACAAAACAAAAACCACTTAAAAAAGAAACTTTCTCCCTGGCTAAGATCATAGCCTCTGGAATCTGATTCTAAAATATGCTTTTTGGAACCAATTCCCCTCATCTTTCTCCCTACTAGGTCCTTCAGCCCCACACTCTAGGGTAGATAGGATCACTGCATTTACCCATCCCACCCTGGTGGACTGGCTATTTCTCTGCTCTTTTCTCACTAAAGTTTATCTGCCTAGTATTTCTTTGATTTGCTGATCTCTTACTTTAGACCCGATTATCAGTTTTAGACAGAAAGATTAAAATAGAAAATTTTTAAAAGAAAAAGGAAAATAAAGAGTAACTATTTTTGTTCTCTGGTAAGCCCATATTATGAATATATGACTACCTAGTAGATATTGAGGGTTCTATTCCAGACCACTGCAATAAAGCAAGTATCACAATAAAGTGAGTAATACAATTTTTTAGTATCCCAGTGCATATAAAACTTATATTTACACTATACCATAGTCTATTCAGTACGTAATAGCATTCGTTCTTTTAAGAAAACAATATTTATACCTTAATTTAAAAATACTTCATTGCTAAAAAATGCTAACAATCATCTGAGCCTTTGGTGAGTCGTAGTCATTTTACTGGTGGGAGGGTCTTGCCTTGATGATGGCCTGACTGATCAGGGTGGTGACTGCTGAAGGTTGAGGTGACAGTGGCAATTTATTAAAATAAGACAATGAAATTTGCCACATCAATTGACCCTTCCTTTCATGAAAGATTTCTCTGTTGCATGCAGTACCATTTGAAAGCATTTTACACACAGAACTTCTTTCAAAATTGCAGTCAATCCTCCCAAACCGGCCGGGCATGGTGGCTCAAGCCTGTAATCCTAGCACTTTGGGAGGCCGAGGTGGGTGGATCACGAGGTCAGGAGATCGAGACCATCCTGGCTAACACAGTGAAACCTCGTCTCTACTAAATACAAAAAATTAGTAGGGCGTTGTGGCAGGCGCCTGTAGTCCCAGATACTTGGGAGGCTGATGCAGGAGAATGGCGTGAACCCAGGGGGCGGAGCTTGCAGTGAGCGGAGATCCCGCCATTGCACTCCAGCCTGAGGGTCAGAGCGAGACTCTGTATAAAAAAAAAAAAAAAAAATCCTCCCAAACCTTGTTGTTGCTTTATCAACTAAGTTGATGTAATATTCTAAACCTTTTATTATTTCAAAAATCTTTATAGCATCTTCACCAGTAGATTCCATCTCAAGAAACCACTTTCTTTACTCACCCAAAAGAAGCAACTCCTTATGCATCCAAGTTTTATCATGAGATAGCAATTCAGTCACATCTTCAGGCTACACTTCTAATTCTACCTCTCTTGCTATTGCCACCACATCTGCAGTGACTTCCTCCACTGAAGTCTTTAACCCTTCAAAATCATCCATGTGGGCTGAAATAAACTTCTTCCAAATTTCTGTTAATGTTGGTATGTTAACCCCCTCCCATGAATCACAATGTTCTTAATGGCATCTAAAATGGTAAATCCTTCCCAAAAGTTTTACAATTTACTTTGCCCAGATCCATTAAAGGAACCACTACGTATGGCAGCTATAGCCTTACAAAATACACTGTTAAAACAGGAGGTCTTGAAAGTCAGAATGACTCCTTGATAAGTGGGCTGCAGAATGGATGTTGTATAGCAGGCATGAAAACACTAATCTGTACATCTCCATTAGAGCTCTTGGGTAACCAGGTGCATTGTCAATGAGCAGTAATAGTTTGAAATAAATCTTTTTTTCTTGAGCAGGTCTCAATAGTGGGCTTAAAATACTCAGTAAACCATGCTATAAACAGATGTGCTGTCATCCACGCTTTTTCCATTTATAGAGCACAGGCAGAATAGATTTAGCACAATTCTCAAGGGCCCTAGGCTTCAACTTAAAGTCACCAGTTGCATTAGCCCTTGACAAGATAGCCCTGTCCTTTAAAGCCAAGCATCAACTTCTCTCTACCTATGAAGTCCTAGATAGCATCTTTTTCTAATATGTTTTGTCTACACTGAAAATCTCTTGTTTAGTTTAGCCACCGTCATCAATGATCTCAGCTAGATTTCTGGATAACTTGCTACAGGTTCTACATCAACACTCCCTGCTTCACCTTGCACTTTTATATTACAGAGATGGGCTCTTAAACCTCATGAACCAACCTCTGTTAGGTTTAAACTTTTCTTCTGCAGCTTCCTCACCTCTCTCGGCCTTGAAAGAACTGAAAAAAGTTATGGCCTTGCTCCGGATTAGGCTTTGGCTTAAGGGAATGTCGTAGCTGGTTTGATCTTTTATCCAGATCACTAAAACTTTCTCTTTATTAGCAAGAAGGCTGTTTTACTTTCTTATAATTTGTGTGCTTACTAGAGTAGCACTTTTAATTTCCTTCAAGAACTTTTCCTTTGTATTCACAACTTGGCTAATGTTAAGGCACAAGAGGCCTAGCTTTTGGCTTATCTCAGCTTTCGACATGCCTTCCCCACCAAGCTTAATCATTTCTGGCTTTTGACTTAAAGTTAGAGATGTGTAACTCTTCCTTTCACTTGAACACTTTGCCGTCTTACGTGGGTGCTGTTCTTGGCACCCCAAAACAACTGTAACGTAAAGATCACTGGTCAGATCACCATAACAGATACAATAATAATGAAACGCCTGAAATATCCGAAGAATACCCGAAATGTGATGCAGAGATACAAAATGAGCGCATGCTGTTGAAAATATAGCACTAATAGATTTGGCTTGACCTAGTGCTGCCACAGACCTTCGATTTGTAAAAAACACAATTATCTGTGAAGTACAATAAAGCAAAGCACCATAAAACAAGATATGCCTGTATAATGAAGGCATATTTGTGCCATTAATTGTATTGCTGCTTATATTATCTTTATAGTTCATACTTTTACAAAACAAGCCTAAGTTTCAAAAAAAAAAAGGAGGAGGAGGGCATATTCCATAATTACTTATCATGAGATAAAAACAGATGCATTTTCACCATTCACTAAAACTTTCCAGGCCAGGCGCGGTGGCTCACGCCTGTAATCCCAGCACTTTGGGAGGCCGAGGCGGGCGGATCACGAGGTCAGGAGATCGAGACCATCCTGGCTAACACAGTGAAACCCCGTCTCTACTAAAAATACAAAAAATTAGCCGGGCGAGATGGCGGGCGCCTGTAGTCCCAGCTACTCGGGAGGCTGAGGCAGGAGAATGGCGTGAACCCCGGGGGGCGGAGCCTGCAGTGAGCCGAGATTGCGCCACTGCACTCCAGCCTGGGCAACAGCGAGACTCTGCCTCAAAAAAAAAAAAAACAAAAAAAAAACCAAAAAAACAAAAAAACAAAAAACTTTCCAACAATGCAGAACTTGCATTCTTACCCTCACACAGAAGTTATATCTTGCTTGATTGGCTCAGCATGCCAAGCTGCTGGTCTCACTAATGAGTTCTACTGTCTCACCAGGAGGACAATATATTCCTAACTACTGGACACTGACACTATCTCCAGCTGTGCTAGTAAAATCACAGAAATGGCATTTTTTACTAGTTCTAATTTTTTAAGAAACCCTACAAGGTAAAATTTTTCAAACCGGCACTTAGAAGAAAGAACACACTTAACCCAATCCAATATATATTTCTAAGATTAATCTTACTACAAATTTCTTTTGGATAATGATCATTTCAGGGATTTTTATTTGTATTTTGTTTTTACTGTTCCCCTTCCAAACATGGGATTAGAATCACTAAGATTTTGTCATAACAACTTAGGGAAAACAGTTTGAGCTAAAATAAAAACAGTAGGAATATAAAAATGGTATCTTTACCTCAAAGATCAGCACAAAAAAAAAAAAACAATTATGCTAGACCTCTAAAGTTCATAAAACCAAGTAAACCTGTATCATTTTCAAAATCAGTCTCTAAAAATAGCATATCTGACTGGAGTAGATAATGATTTCCCTAGAGATACTAATTTTCAAAGGTGGCCATGCAAATGGTAATGTGCCCCACCTTTTGGTATCTATAAAGATGTGCCACTGGGTTGTCTGGAGACCAAAGGAAGAAACAACTCTTAGCAAAATGGAAGAAAAGCTCACCTACAATTCAGAAGGGTGAGTTCAGTCCTAACCTTCTATTAAGAAACCGTATTCTTAGTAAGTATGACAAGTAATTTTAGTGAGTATCACAAGAAGACGTGGCTTACATAGCAAATAATGTAAATTATTTGAAAAGGTGAACTTTCCCCATTCAAATTCCCTCAAGTAAAACAAGAAATCACCTTGTAGGACTCTCCTCACTTGCCCTGGCAGTTTGGCTAAGTTGTCCTGTAACACAGAAGGGTCTCATCTTGAAAGCAGTTTCATGGCAGGAAAAAATCTTCCATGAAGAAGGTAAATGCAAGTTCTGTGCCTCATTCCACACACAATTATATTTAGTTGTGGAAAAATGTTAACTCTAAAAAATCCAATAAGATACTCATTCTTTTAGTGTAACTGGATTTATTGTAGCTTATTTACACTCAATTTGTTGAGGAATTAAAATCCAAAGAATAATTTGGAATTTCACATTCTAGGGGTACTAACCAAGGGAGACTCTTATTTTTTATCTCTAGTATTCAGAAATGCATTTACATAAAATGAGAGTAAATATTGAGACCTTATACTCGACACTTACTGTAAATATGGAAGCAGTATAAAACAGGAGCGGAAGAGGGGTCTCCTTTTTATCTCTCTTCTGAAGAATGAATTGTGGAGGATGTAGTGGTTATTCCACATCATAAATCGAACCTCTTTCAGACCCCGAGAGTTGGCTTCTTCAATCAATCGAATGACAGACTATGGAGGAGAAAACAGAACCAAAAAAAAAAAGAAAAAAAAAAAAGGAAAGTTAATAATCATGGTTAAAAATGAAAATTTAACCAAAGGCAAAAGTTAATCTCACAGGAATTTCAATAAAGTACAGTGAGTTTAACTAATTCCCTTTATATGCTAAGATTTTTTTTTTCCTTCCAAGTATGTAGGGTGGAAAGATGCTCCCTGTTCATAAGGCATGGATTTCCACCTTACAAAACATATGGGGCCCAGGGAACTATTTTATTCTATTTTGAGCCTTAATAATATCATAGAGAGTTTTCGTTCATATTTCTTAAGGGAGTTTTCAAAAGAGGAATTAAAGATAGTGATGTTGGCCAGTATCAGTGGCTCATGCCTGTGAGTGGCCTGTGAGCCACTCCCAACACTTCGGGAGGCAGAGGAAGGAGGATTGTTGAGGCCAGGAGTTCAAGACCAGACTGGGCAACATGGCAAGATCCTGTCTCCACAAAAATAAAAAATAAAAATTAGTTGAGTATGGTGGCATGCACCTGTAGTCCCAGCTATTTGGAAGGCTGAGGCAGGAGCACTGCTTGAGCCCAGGAGTTCGAGATTATAGTGAGCTATGATTGTGCCACTGTACTCCAGCCTGGGCAACAGAGCAAGAGCCTATCTCTCAAAATAAATAAATAAATAAAATTTGAAAAGGTGGTGGTATATAAAGTTCAAGCTCTAAACCCAAAAAAAACTTCTCAGAGGAAAAACATAGGAACAGTCTGAGTATTCTGAGAGTACATTTTAAACAGCCTTGTATTCTATTTGGAAGGTAGATAACTAGTGATTACCAAGTATTCTGAGAGTACATTTTAAACAGCCTTGTATTCTCTTTGGAAGCTAGATACTAGTGATTACTTCAGCTTACTTAGTTTAATATTGTGATTTACAATAATTAACATACTAGGTTTTCTTCTTTTGCTATTGTCTTTAAAAATAAAAGTAAGGTAGATAAGTTGTTCCCCCCTTTTGTAATGCTGGAAATGAACTTAAATTGAAAAAGTCAGATCTTTGGAATGTGAAATTAATCTCTAAAGTCCATTTGAGGGTGTTTAAACGACTCAGAATTGTCATTCAGAAGCAAAGTAAACCATCATCATTTTAAAACCTTGCTTTGAGACTGAAGGGCTATTATCACTGTCTCAGACTAAGGATGCAAGTGCACATAGGAGAAAATTGTAAATAACTGATTTCCCTGACCACAACTCAATAAACATTTTCAAGTACTTCTTCCAGAGACATGAGTGATTGCTTCCATTGGGCTTCTAAAATGCTAAGTGTAACACTTGATCCAATCTCCATAAGCCCAGGAGCCAGATATAATCAAAAGGTATACCAATTCTTATCTCGTGAAAATTACTCCATAGGTGGCAACAGGTCAAAGTATTTCATCTCTATAATGTAAGATTCTGTGGAAAGCATTTTATTTATCTGATAATGGTGGTATGCTATCTTTAGATTTCAAATTAATGGAAAGAAATAAATTTTAAGAGAAAGAGAAAAGTTTTCTTGTATCAGTGAGACTCAATTTTATATTCATAAGCTATTTGATTATATGCATAGTTCTGCCTAGTCACTGTTGTAAAGAAAGAATAAAAGAATACAGGAAGAAAAAAATAAATTTGAAAAAGGTACTTGTCAACAAAGAACCTGTAAATACCTCGGGATACTCTCTCCATCCAAAGTGGTCCCTACAGAAGAATTTCCAGACTGTGTGGTAAATAGAGTTGACATTGCTAGAGGGTGGTGTGGACAGCCTTCGTAGTTGGTCAAATTCTGTTGTTTCATACACGTTCATGGCATTCAAATCTGCCCAAAATTCTTGTCCTCTAAAAACAAACAAACCAAAAAAAAACCCCAAAAACCTGTTAATAAATTTGTAAAACAAAAATATCTAAAAATATCATTGGACATTAAAAATATATAGCATAGCCTGTTGTAGAATTTTCAAAACTTGCTTTACTTGGAGTAGAAGCATATTTATTGCTGGTTGTTTCCACAGCATCCATTTCCTACATGCCCTTTCTAATCAAGACCAAAATTTCTAGGCCATGGAATTATAGTAGTAAGATTGATTTAACCCCACAGCACCACTGGCCTAACCCAATCAAAATAAGCCCACCCTCCACTCTACAGTGGGCTGGCCTCAGCCAATTAGGGAGTCAGTTTTACTATGATGCTATGTAGAAACTAAACATAGACAGAAAATTTCTCTTCAAGCTTGACCTTTTTTTCAGAGGCCATCAGTTTACTTGAGCCAATACAGGAATACGCAGTATTGCCTGATCAAAGACAGAATAAAAGAAGGGAAAAATGAAATGAATCCAGATAAAGCCAGTATTAATCCACCCAACATCAGTATTATCTTTTATCCTGTGGGTTGAAAAATGTTGGCAAAACATGAAGAAAAAAATAGTTTGGATTATTATGAGGTTTAGCTTTGAGAATATTTTGGTCATCTTGTTATCTGGTCGACTGCTGCTGAATCATTCCTTTACAAATGTCTCCATACTGTTGGAGGGGAAGTCCCACTATATGAATCAGACTCATTTAATAATTTATAAAAGGTAGTCCAATAAAAACATTTGTGTTTCCTCTTTTATGGAACTTCATCTAGAGTTTGAAACATTTGAACCATTATTTCAAATAACTGGCATAATGGTCATTATACTCTTCTGTCTTTTCTTTTTTGTGTATGTCTGAAAGTTACTATAAGAAAATATAAAAAATTAAATATATGATAACAGCATAGATATTGTAGCACAGTCTACCACAGATTTCTAAATGGATGTCTACAACACAGGAAATACTCTAGATCTACAGGCATTCAGAAAGACTGGTACATGTGAAGTCTAGGTGTTGAGACAGATTTTCCCAATAATTAACATTTCCTTGCTGTAAATTAGGATTTTGAAAAGGATATTAAGTTTGATCTACGGTTGCACCACTGCACTCCAGCCTAGGCAAAAAGAGCGAAACTGTCTAAAAAAAAATTTGATCTATGGGTTTTGCTAGCTAGCACATTTTCCAAAATCTGCTCTTGGAATAGTTTCAAAAACTATTAACAAGTATTCTGTGCACAAAAGATTCTGCAGTCAAATATTTGAAAAATGGATTATACAAATACTTGCCATCCTCTATCCCAATGTTCACAATTTATGAATCAGGTTCTACAATGAAAAAATAATCATATAACCAACTGATGATGCCAAAAAGTATAGAACTTAGAAAAGCAGTATACTCCTTTAAAATTCCTAAAGATCTTGCCAATAAACCCCAAACTTCTTGCTTAGTAAGAGTACTAACTAGTTGGATATGGTCTCAAAAACAACATATAATTTTAATTAAGCATGAAATAAGACAATATAATGTACTTTAAAATAATATTTGGCCGCTGTTTTAAAATGATTTATGGTAAGTAGGAATATTTAATTCAAATAGAAAAATGTTTCTGGGAAATCCTAAAAAGCAAAACAAACACAACAAAACAAAAAAACAAAAAAGTCCTGTAAACTGGAACTCCTATGCCTAAATTAAACTTCCTATCAAGTTGCCTTAACATATTTTCATTAACTTTAGGAGAATCTGATGTTATGATTGGGAAGTGTGATAAAAAACTTTCTCCCTGTTAAGATTGTTTCAAGTTTCTAAACATATTTTTCCCCCTTTAAGCTTATTGCCCAGCAACTGTTCCCAATTATGAGTCACAAATCCTCAGTATTTCCTTTAAGGAGTTCTTAGAACAGCAGTCATTATGTTAACATGCATTATAATATAAACAGCCAATGCTTTTTGCTGTTTAGTGTCAGATTTTATTCTGGACATCACTCTAGCAATTTCTGTTTAAGCCTGTATTACTGAGACTTCATAGATAATGATTTGCATGAGAAAGACATCTACAACTGCAGCTTTTGCTACATTCTCTGTGCATGTCAGTCCTTTGGGCATTATGAAGTTTCTACGACAAATCCTAATTTACTACAATCAACTGTTCTTTGGATTGATGTATCAAAGTACTGTTTTAGCTCTACTTGATTTTCAATATGCTTTTTCTAAACTTGACAGAGACAAAATCACAAATTTGAAAAACATTAAATTATCTTTTTGTAAGATTAATTTTACCACCTGCTTTCCCTTAAACAGGGAATGCTTTAAAAATCTAAAGCCAAGAGGTTTTTTTCTCCACAATCTGCATCAGCATAAATGTGTGCAATATGGATGCCAAATGTTCAACAGCCACCACACTCTTCTTTATCAAACTATTGTTTCCTATTATCAGAAAGCAGTTATGAGTCATCTATGTGTGATAATCGTGATGGTGGGCTCTACTGGGCAATACACGAAGAATTAAACAGATGTAGTCCCTGTCTTCCAGGGGCATTAAGAAAGAAATAACTAACAAAATGTAAGCCAAAGAAGCAGTGCATCTGCCTATCTAAATTCATCAGTGGCAAGTACATTCAGGAAATAAGAGACAAAGAATAAACATGCAGCAATATGGGAGAGGAGATGGTTATTGGCATCCAGTAATGGATAAAGGTCAGGAAAATTAAGAGGTTTTACTTTATCAATCCAAGACAGCTTTCTGCAAGAAAAAGAATCTTAGGAGCAGTTTAAATAACAGGAAATATCACTGTAAGTAAAGAGCTGTAAAAACAAGGAAAAAGAGGTCTCCAAGCACTTCGCTTCTTTTTTTTTTTTTTTTTTTTTTTGAGACGGAGTCTCGCTCTGTCGCCCAGGCTGGAGTGCAGTGGCGCGATATCGGCTCACTGCAACCTCCGCCTCCCGGGTTCACGCCATTCTCCTGCCTCAGCCTCTCCGAGTAGCTGGGACTACAGGCGCCCGCCACTACGCCCGGCTAATGTTTTTGTATTTTTAGTAGAGACGGGGTTTCACCGTGGTCTTGATCTCCTGACCTCGTGATTTGCCCGCCTCGGCCTCCCAAAGTGCTGGGATTACAAGCGTGAGCCACCGCGCCCAGCCACTTCGCTTCTTGAAAGACGGGTGGAGACAGGATTGGTACAAGTAGTTGGAAAAGGAGACCTTCTGAGCAGGGGTATCTGAGAGATGAGGAAATGGGAACTTGTAAATTCCTATAAGGGGGTAAAACAAAGAATGTGAGAGACTTCAGGCAACAAACTGAGAACGTTTAAGTCCAGGGTGTCAGAGCCTTAAGATATAAGGTTAGGAATTTACAGTATTGAGCAGATGAAGTTAGAGTCAAAGCAGTAAATACAGGATGTTGGAAACTGTGCAAGAGAGACAGTGCTAGAGATTGGGGGTGTCTCTGTAAAAACAAGGTGCAATAATCCTTGTGGATGAAAACCCCATCTGGCCCCAAGGCATCTCTACTGAGGGATGGCCAAAAAAGAGTATGGGTGATAGCCACTGTACGGTAGGATTTATATCTTGCTATTTGTATCAGATGGCTAAATCCATCAGTATTGTTTTATCTAAGATACAGCCCTATCATGAACCAGAAGAAAACAAAACCTTGTGAACAGACTGCTGATTTTTGCTATTAAGGGAAGAATCAACTTGAACCACTGAAATATTAACAATTCTGTTTTTACATGTCTCACCACCACACCCACTATAAGAATCCATATACAACACTAATTTAAAATGCTGAAAAGGACGCCCATTCTCATAATTTAGATGCTTTATAACAATGGTTCTCCTCTTATTCAACAAATATCTACACATACCAATTAAGCCAACATTTTCCGACATACATTACCAATGCATAGAGCACCAACACCCACACTGTCAGAAAGTATGCCACACACATTTCTTTAATAAGTATACTAATATCTTAGTATTTAAGATCCTGAAAAGAAAGTAAAAAGGACCTATGACATGAATAATAAACAGTTGGAATGCAAACCAAAACTAAAAAAGAAAAAGATGCTAAATGAAACAGAAAATAGTAAGAACATGACTTCTTTCTCAGATAAATAGCTCTTGGGTTTATACATTTGGGAGCTCAGTAAAGAGTGTAACCATTTTAGGCAGTTTCTCTGTTTATAAAGTGTTTGTAACCAAGAAGAAAACGAGACCAAAAAAAAAGCAAAGTAATTTAAAGTAGACACATTAATTTGGTACTAGGCTCTGCTTTGGCCATAAGAAAATGAAAAAGGCAAAATGACACAGAGCACCAATCTAGTGGGGAAAGGAAACCTTGTAGCATAGTGTGAAGTGTGGCACAAAGGTGGTCAGAAGCAGATGGCTTACCTCTGCTGGGAAAGGTGTCAAGAAAGGTGGTCAAGGGAGTTGTCCCAGAGTGGATAAAATGTGAGCCAGGTCCAGCTACCAGGCAAACAACGGGAGGCAGGACACCACATGCAGAGTGACTCCATGTAGAAGCTAACCAAACAAGGCACACAAGAATAGTGTGCAAGAGGCACACCCAGTTCATGTGGGAAGTTAGGGTATATGTATCTATGAGAGATAAGGGATAAAACTGGACTGGATAAGTTGGCTTGGGCCAGATAATGAAGAGCTCTGTTTACTGTGTTAAGAAGTTAGGTCTTGATTCTATGGGCAGTAAGAAACACCAGTGAATTTACAACAAAGTCCAGACTTGCCTTTATAAAGGTCACTCCAATTGTAGTGGTATAGAAGAATGATTTACTTATTTATTTTTGGCAGTGGACAGGTAGAGAAAAACATTCATCTGCTAAATATTAGGATATTTATCAATATTATTCTATGAACAGCCATCTATAGTTATTAGAACTGCACATGAGGCATGATGAAAGAGGACTAAGGAGGCAATATAGGAATGATCTGAAGTATTTAAGAGTTAGAATTTAACTGCATGAAGGATAATTACATGTGGGGCAGAAGTGAAAAGAGACTAGGATGTGTCCCATGTTTCTGGTCTGGGTGGTTCTATAATGGTGCTATTAACAAGACAAATTACAAGACATACAGCAGGTTTAAGTGGGAAGGTGATAGAAATAAAACATAGAACTCAGACTTTGGCGTAGGTTGATTAAATACAAAGTTTTCTGAATCCTACTCTGTACAGTTTTAACCAGATCGGTTAGACTTCAGAACCTTGGCTTCCTGCCTGTAAGAGTTAACTGGTTTCTCCAAGGATAAGCCTGTGACCTCAAACTAATTAACACACACCCTAATCAGCTAGACTCACCATGCACAATTAGTAGTGTCCTTTTATTATTATGATGTAAAGTGAAAATATCTCCCAATACGGAGTGTCATAATGATAGAAAGATAAAGATTAAATGCAATGTGGAGAGTACTTGAGGTTCTGCTACTGGCTTGAGACAGGCACGGCAGATGGGATATGTTGGCCGCTGCTAAAGAAATTTCACTGGCGAACAAAATATAGCTGACTTTTGATACCTGGCTTTGATATTTCCAGGACTCATTTAGCAATGCTGGAATATCTGGCAGCTTATATCGCTTCAAATATGTTACAAGGTGATGAGAATCAAAGCCATGGCATACACAATACCAACACATTTTGTGAAAACAGTGTAGTTATTAAACTTCAGAAAACTATGTATTCGTAACTTTCTTCTTTAGAAGCAAAACTATCGTTTATTCTGTTGCTACTTCAGTTTTTGCTAACACTGCCTCAAATAAGTAGCACAGGGCTGTTGGGGGGGGGCGGCAATAAAACTTATTCATAAATGCTTACATCCAAAGCAACATCTTTTAATACTCACCAGAGATTAAATTTTTTTCTTTCACTTTTTTTTTTTTTTTTTTGAGATAGGGCCTTCTTCTGTCACCCAGGCTGGAGTACAATAGTGCCAACTAGGCTCACTGCCACCTCAAACTCCCTTGCTTAAACTACCCTCCCACCTCAGCATCTCCAGTAGCTGTGACTATAGGCACACTCCACCACACTCAGCTAATTTTTGTATTTTTCTGTAGAGACGAGGTTTCGCCATGTTGCCCAGGCTGGTCTCAAGCAATCCTTCTGCCTCAGCCTTCCAAAATGCTAAGATTACAGGCGTGAGCCACGGGGCCCTGCCTCAGAGGTTAAAATTCTACACTTAATTACCACACTATGACACTGTAAAACTATTAACATAAAACTCAGATCATGGATTTATCTGAATACCTCAAAAGATTTTTGGGTAGGTAAAAGTGTTTGTTCCCCACCTTAAGATACAATGCATTTCTCGGGATAAATTCTTGAAGAAGTGATCATTAGGCAAAATTCTATGTTGCTGCTCCCTTGGTACCTCCTGAAACATCTTGGAAATTCTTATTCCAAGAAGGCAGCAAGTTAGTGAGAAGGATGCTGTCTGAAATCACATTTATCTGTGTGCCAAACCTCATGTCTGATTCATAAATTGTTAGACAACTGTAGTCTTAAAAGTCACTCTAGAAGTGAACCCAGTGAAATGAAAAATAAAGGATAAGAGATAGAAGAGAGGCAGGTAAGTTTCCTAAATGAAAAAGATTATCTGTTTTTAAGCTTTTTAATTGTATATTCTCCAAAAGCATGTGGGGAACTAAATAAACATAACACAGCTTATTCTCAAAACACACTGATACGAAGACATGGCCATTTGAATACATCTAGATGTTTGCTAAACCCCTAATAAATAATACCATACAATGAAGTCCACCGGCCCCAATGCAACCACTAAAAGCAAATTACAGTATCTACTTAAGGAAAATAACCTACTAAAATATTGTTATGCTGGCTTTTTTGTTGTTTGTTTTCTATTACAAAACTACAGATCAAAGCAAAGAACACAAAAAGACTTTTCAATAAAATGTGGGTAAGTCTAAAATCTTTCATAAATAAAAATCACACTTATGAGATCAGAAGATCTCATTGCCATCTATTTATGGTAGTGTGGGATTAAATTTTGCATCATGAAGGTACCAGAAATGTCATACAGCCTTAACTTTTATTCAAGTTCAGTCACATGTCCTAAGATCACAGAAGGCACTATAAGTGAGACATACTTCTCAACCATGGCCTGATGAGAAAGTGAAACTTAATTTCTGTAAGAACAGCTGGGATAGAAGGCACAGGTTAGTTTTTATAAATTGGTAGCATGCCTTATACTACCTTAAATTATGCAATCACTGATTTTTATAAAGAGTAGATATCCCCTCTGTTAAGAAAAATATTTTTAAAACTGAGAGGTTTCTATCTTATCTCAAAGTAAACAACAAAAAATGCCTCCCATGTATTCAAGGCACAAATAGTGGTTAATTCAATTTTTTGAATATAGAATTTGACATCCCTTAAAAAGGGATAAAATAAATGTTTTTCTAATTTTTTCTACATAAATATAATACTATATGTAAATGATAAAATTACTTAAAAATAAGTTGCTTTCAAATACTTCAATTCAGCACTCATTCACACATAAATACTAGTTATAGTTATCATAAAAATATTTTCTAATAATGCCTAGTAAGATATAAACTATTAGCTTAATTTATTTCTGCTTTGACTTTTAAATTAGAAATGATCCCCATAAAAAGGTTTTTACTCAGAATTTTCTATTATTTAGCTTTGGCTTTTTCCCCAATTAGTCCAGATGAACTAACTGATCAATGAAAGAATCAGAAATATACTCATTGGTGACTTATTACGTATTTGATACTAAGAACCGAGAGATGAGTAAACAGCTTTCAGCAGACTAGAGATTTGAATACATACAAGCAAACTATATATAGAGAATTCATCACTCTGATAGTTCTTTAAACAAATTGCTGGAGAAAAAGACTTCCTATAGAAAAGACAAAGAGTCTTTTTATTGTCTAGGTTTTATAAGCTATAACAAAACCTTTCAAACATAGTCTTAAATTGGTAACGTTTTCTGAGGGAGTTGGATTCTACAAAGCCAAGTTTCTATGATAGATTCAATTTTATCAATTAGTTAAGAGAGTCGAAATTATTTCTGGGTAACAAATTTGTAGAACACTTTACATAATGCTTCTGATGTCTGCCAGCATTTGGATAATCCAAATGTCAGAAAGCAAGCAAGCAAAGTTCCTTCTGTTTCACATACTTTACCCTGACTCTGTTTCACATACTCTGCCCAGATTCAAGGATGTCTTTCTTTTATTAGGATGAGTAATTAAACCTTAGAAGGCAAACCCAGTGTTTATCCTGTGCTAATTTTTACTCTCTACATGCCTGGAAATGAAAGAGCTAAGCCAGGTGACAGTCAGAAACCAAAGACGAACCACAGCAGGAAATTATTCAGAGTATTTTGTGCCGTTTGCCCTCTGCACCTTGATCAGCTGCAGGAACTGTGAAGATCACAGGGTGCATGCAAGATTCTGAAAGCACATGCACTACTGCAAGCAAAGTTCACCCTTTGGTCCTCACCCTTGCCATTCTTCACTGGCTATTCAAGTGCTAGTGAAAATTTAGACCAAAGATGATCATCCAAACTCTTTGGCTCTGTCACGTAAGTGGAACAATTTAAGAATTCTCCAATTCAGAAAGAAAAAGCTAATGTAATAAAGAGAAATTCTTGTAAGTGTGGCCTAAACATATTTTCTAATCATTACAAGAAGTACTATGTTTCAACATAAGATTACTCACAAATCCTTCCTTATACTCAGAGGCAATAGCACCAAAACAGAGGACTTCAATTTGCATGACGAATACAAATTTACTGAACTCTTCCTCAGTCAACTTAGTCATGGGAGATTCTCAATACACTCCTTACACAACTTTTTGTGGTACACATACTTGAAAGTCACTGGTTTCTGTAGAAGGTGAAAAGGAATAGTTGCTCTAGCATTCTCACTCTTATAAGAACTTATCCTTTCATTGTGATGACCATGCAAAGGTGTTTTTTTTTTGTTTTGTTTTGTTTTTTTTTTGAGACGGAGTCTTGCTTTGTCACCCAGGCTGGAGTGCAGTGGCGCGATATCGGCTCACTGCAACCTCCGCCTCCCGGGTTCACGCCATTCTCCTGCCTCAGTCTCTCCGAGTAGCTGGGACTACAGGCGCCCGCCACCACGCCCGGCTAATTTTTTGTCTTTTTGGTAGAGACGGGGTTTCACCGTGGTCTCGATCTCCTGACCTCGTGATCCGCCCGCCTCGGCCTCCCAAAGTGCTGGGATTACAAGCGTGAGCCACCGCGCCCGGCCCATGCAAAGGTTCTTTACTTGTCAAGTGGGTGTTACTAGTAAGTAAACAGCATAGAGCAGAGAAAGATCCAGGAGACAGACACATTTTGTTGTGTGGAAATGGCAAATAGGAATGCTTAGTTAACTCTCTTCTATGCTTGCCTTAGTAACAGTAACTAGCTAAGTCAGTAAGGAAAATTGGAAGTTTCACAAATGACAATTAGAAGTTTATTAATGTCATCAACTTCTAAAATTTGAGTTCCTAATAATAGAATTGATTATATTTAGCTCAAGTCTGCAATACTGTCCTCTTCACAGACTGAATATGTCTTTACAAACAGAATTTATTGTGCATAAAATCCTTAATTTTCAAAAATTTCAAAATGTATTTCAGAACCTACCACTTGTAATTTCAAATTCCCTATTAACAAGGAATTATCTATCTCAAAAATTTGAAGCTTTCAGTTACTGTGTCAGGGATTGGGGTGGATTAGGTTTAACATCTGAAGGAAGAAATTTTAAACTGGGGTGAGTCTGCATACGGTATAATTCTCAGTCCTCAGAAAGCACTGTCATAAACAATCTATAAATATAAAAATAAGCCCTATTTAGTTTTGTTAAAGAAATTCCTTCACATCAGCCGGGCGCGATGGCTCACGCCTGTAATCCTAGCACTTTGGGAGGCCGAGGCAGGCGGATCATCTGAGGTCGGGAGTTCGAGACCAGCCTGACCAACGTAGAGAAACCCTGTCTCTACTAAAATACAAAATTAGCCAGGTGTGGTGGCGCATGCCTGTAATCTCAGCTACCCAGGAAGGCTGAGGCAGGAGAATCACTTGAACCCAGGAGGCGGAGGTTGCGGGAGCCGAGATCGTGCCACTTGCTGCACTCCAGCCTGGACAACAAGAGCGAAACTCAGTCTCAAAAAAAAAAAAAAAAAAAAAGGAAAAAGAGGAATTCCTTCACATCTAAAATGTGGCTTGTTTGCTCCTAGAAATGGTGAACTTCAGAAGTATTTTATTCCTTGTACAGTTTCTGTTTAAGGTGTTGCAAAGTAGACGTAAAACCAAGATTTCAGGCTATCACCTATTTCAAACCCAGAATCAAAGGGAAAATGGCTCAACCTTCAGCACTGTGGTCCTTTTTCAAAGATACAAAATCTCTCGAACTCACTTTACCCTAAAACCCCAATCTTACTATAAAACAGAAACTCTACTACTTTTACAAAGTGAGTTTCTTTCAAAACTTTTACAGTGTCCAATTGGAACTAGCCATACAAGTTGTGCCAAAATAATTATCTTGCAATTTGAAATATATTTTTTCCCTTTGCAAAAAATGATATACACATGTACTAAGTTTTCCTTCCACAAAAAAACAACTGCGACTCACAGATTGGAGACTGATAATTATTAAAGGTTGTTGGCTAAGGTTAAGAGGACTTAAGGTCCTAATTTAAATGCAATCCAGAATCATCACCATCAGACAAAGGATGCAGAATCCGGTGGTCTCAAATCAGGAGATAAAAATAAAAGAGACCATGGGAAAAAAGTCATAATCTCAAATGGCTGTATTTTTGTAGCATTCCTTGAGTAGTCAAGGTTTGCATGGACTACATACTGCTTTATCCTTTAGGAATAGCACCCAAACCCAGAATAAAACTGAGGATCACTGACCATGATTAGAAATACACAAAAGAACTTACGAAGTTTATCTTTGCTTTATGGTAGATTGTAAATCTATGATCCAGAAATTCTAGTATAATAGGATAATTCTAGTATAATAGGAAATAGATTTACAGGGACACAACAGAGTTATCAGTCAAAAGTAGCATTTTTTTTTGCATGCCCACTATGTGCAGAATGAAGTTTTAAATGCTGAATGGAGTTACTACTATAAATTGAGCACCCCAAATCTGAAAATCGGAAATGCTTCAAGCCCAAAACTTTCTGAGCACCAAGATGATACCCAAATGCTCACTGGAGCATTTCAGATTCTTAACTGGGGTACTATGCAAATATTCCAAAATCCAAAATCTGAAACACTTCTGGTCTCCAAGAATTTTGGATAAGGGATATTCAACTCATATTCCTTTTTTTTCTTACTTACAATAAAAAGAGCGAGCTTTGGATTCAACTCAATGATAAAATACATAATGTATCATGCAATTATTTTTAGGGAATGCCACATAACCTTACAAGCTATTTCCTCCAACTGTCTGATTTAAAAGTTATAAATCATTTTGACAAGGTTCATTTTCATTACCATAAATACATCAGGAAAAGAATGACCCCAACCTGAAGCCAGGTGGCAGCTGCTTCAAAAAGTCTAATCTGCTTATTGATGAAAAATCAAAAAGGGAATAAATAAATGATTGCTATTGATTCCAATGATAGCTCTACACAGATCCAGTAACTTCTCTGGGTTAGTATAGATAGAAGCCAATTAGTTTTATTTCATATGTAAATAGTAGCATAAAGAAGTACAAAAAATAATTCATTGGATTGCTTTATCCTAAAGCACAAGGCACACATTTTGAAAGTCACTTCAAACACAGTTCTTGCTTATGGAGCTGTCTTTCTCTTAGGCAGAAATTTTTAAAATAAATTTAAACTCATCCAGCTGTGTATATTCAAGACCTACCAAAAAGTCACAAGGCATAGTAAGTTTCAGCTGTTCTCCTCTCTCCAGTGTTATCAATAACACATAATGAGTTAGTTCATACATCATCACAGCTGTGCACGCCAGAGCTAACTTGGCTAATTTAACTACTCCAGTAGAGTTCAGTCAGGAGCTTGCTCTAGTTTAGCTAATTCACTATGCAAGTCATATAGGGACTATAACAGTATATGCTTTTTATGATCATTAATATACATTTCTCTTTTATACAGAGTTTCTGTGAAGTCATCTAATGGTATTGTCCCTTGGACAGATTTTAAAAATAGACTTCTAAGGGCAATTAGCAATCAAAATCACTCAGCAACTAAAACTATGACAACACTCTAGCCTATAGCCTTAAAGCAACTAAAGCTCCCTCTTTTATCAGTGAGCATTAATCCCAAAAGAAAAAAACCCTGTCCTCTGAAAAAAATTAATAATGGATTCAGGGTTTGCAACTTTCCTCTTCCTCTTCACCTCCACTCTCTTTCAATAAATTCAGAATTGGAATAATCATTGGTCATATGCGCACCTGCAGGTAGCCTCCAAAATAAGGTTTGCAGTGTGTCCCTTCTTGATAGGTGGAAATAACTAGAAAATTGTTCTGGCTCAATTTAAAATGAATGTAATATGAAACTAGTGGTGATCTTGTTTGCTAAAGAGAGATTTGCACAACCTCCATAATTTCAATTATCCACAACAGTACTCCACAGTGTGCAAGGCTCTTTTAAAACTGCTTAATTCTGCCATTCAATGTCATCGTCTACTAAGGATGAGTGCCTACACTGTTCGAGACTGTGTTTTCTTAATCGAAAACACAACACTCAATGTTGTTTCTCAACTGTATATTTGGAATTTGGAAACTCTCCAAGGCTCATCTCGTGTACAAAAAAGAAGCCTCAGCATCTATATCTGGGAAGTACATACACACTAGTATGCAGTTGATGTTGGCAATGAACGTTTGTAGATGTACAAAAGCAAAATGAGAAAGCAAAGTGGGATTACATCATAATTTCATTACAAGGAACAAATAAGCATGTATTATTGAAATCCTTTTTTAATGTGCTTTTAGTATCTAAGCATCTTGACTAAAAAGTTGGAAAGGTCCTGTGAATTTATCTAGTTCAACTTCCTTTCCAATTTCATTCCTGAGAACAAAATGAACACTATACATATAATTTAGATTTAGGTATTAAATCCAATACATTTGCAAAGCTAAATAAAAAATTTTATCTGTACAGTTTGAAACTATGAACTTTCATCTCTGCTAGAGACCCAGAACTATGAACTTTCCCCACGTATCACACAATGAAGATGTTATGGATATACAATATGATAATGATTTACCAAGCCATATAAACTACTGAAAACAGTGGGATAAACAATTGCCATTCATTATTCATTATTTCTGAATCCAAAGACTGCTGGTTCCAACTTCGACATATACACAGCTGAACACACACTTCCTGGTTATGTACAATCTGCACAGATAGACCAGCTTTACAGGCCTGACCACAGAGATTAATAGCTTTAGCCAAATAATGTGGTAACCATGTGAACCTGGGCTGCTCCAGCTTGTTTGTGAATCTCTCAGCAAGGCTCAACATGCCGTTATCTGCATCTTGTTGCCAGGAAACACAACATCGCTTTGGAATACAAGGAAAACCAGGTTGCAATGACCACAAGTCAACTTCCCAAAAGCCTAATTTTTGACACTTAGCTATCTACTATATTACAACATTTCATCCTGTAATCTTCAGAGAACTTCACTTTACTAGTAATTTAACAGTTAATACTTTTTGCTATTTTCCTAGGATAGGACCACTCATTACCACTAACAATGTAGTAGGAGCAATGGTAATAATAATACTTCACTCACACTTTTCTTCTCCCAAGTGCCAGATAAACATTACTTCATTAAAACTGATTTGGAAATCAAGCACCCATTGCAACTACCTCATAATACAACAATGCAGGCTTACGGGCCTATATCTATGTCTACTCTTAAGCAAAACAATCTTACCAAAGGATAAAAAACACCCATATGTTCCTGACCTAAGAATTCCTGGATTTTCTGGGATCAAAATGATTATCTTGCCTTGTTCTCATGGTAACAGAATGTCATGTGTTGGCCAATAATGCTGCTAGTTTCTTCCTGATCAATTCAAACAGATAGAAACTTAATGTACCAAGATGCTGAAGTACTCAGCAGACTGGAAATTTGCTTCATGAGGGTGAAGTGGGAGCCGCTGTTCTGCAGAGTTTTGCAATCTGGAGATAGAAGGATTAGATTGGCTTTGAGAGTATATAAAATTAATTACCTTTGACACAGCAATTAGAATTGCTAGCTCATGGGCAACAGAGATTTTGGAAAATATGTTATTAAAAAGATTTTTAAGATAAAATGGAAAAACATTTTTCTCTTCCAATGCTGGCTTAAAAAAATAAGTTAAAAGTACTTAGCTGTATTATAAGATTTTCACTACCGAAGCAAGTTGGAATCTTGAGTGTAATATATTATCAAGTTAATACATTTATAGTCAGGAAAACTGCACTCTTGATACGATCTTACTTTTATCTCAGAGGGTCTTCTATGTAATACTTTTGAATTTGGGCTTTATACTATTTCTCTTCTTGCTCTTCACTTCCCTTTTGAAACACAAGATGCAAAGTTGTAGTCTCATAATAATTAAGTTGCTAAAAAGACACATGGATTTATGTACTATATAACTGAAATATTAAAATTATTAAAAGACAACCATTTACCCATTACCATTACTGAATGGGAACGAGATAAATGGGGGAAAAAAAAAACACGTTTCTGTAATGCGAACAAGCTCTGGCACCAGTCAGAATTCAGAAGGTTGACACGAAGCTACCAGAATCAGACAACTTGGAAATGTTTTACTGCAACCATTTGCTGACTCTCTAGATACATAGGTAGTGTAAACCAACATATCTGTGAACAAAGATGACTCAAGGAATTCTTTTCTCTATTCAGTGTATTTCCCCCTCCAATATGGGTCATCTCAGTACTATACCAGGCCATTCATTAGCTATGAAGCTGTTAGGTTGCCTTCATGGCCACCCCAATCAGACAGCATGGACAGAAGTCCTCTTCTCTCCCTTTTAATTTTAATCCTTACTCTTGATCATACACAAATAGCTACTAACACCACACACTTTAGCTCCTTCTATGCTACAGGAGAAATAACTTAGAGATGCAAAGATTAATGCTTATTATATAGCCATTTTTGCACTAGCAACTTTACATGAGGCAACTATCATTTTCTTCATTTTAAAGTTTAATTAAAGAAGAATTCAGATGTGGAAATACCAGTTCCCTGCCAGTGAATGCTGCTTAGACATCCATACTAAAAGAACTGAGTTATGTATATACACACATCTTGTGTACCAAAACTCAAGGATAATTGTTTGAGTATTAAACATACCTTATCATAAATTCATCCCTTCACTGATTGTTAAAAGACTCTTCCAGGTTAAAAAAAAAAATACCCTAAATTCTGGAAAAATTTATTTTATCTATAATATAAACTTAATGGTGAAAAGTTCCAAGGAAACTAATCAAAGATCCAGAAGTATGGGAGGAACTTCTGAATCATTCACAGAAAAGATGTTTATACCATTCAAAATGAAGAGGGCCACAAACATCTCTCGACGATACTATTTTTCTTTAAAAAATAACAGCTACTCAACGTGCAGAGCTTTAAAATTAGATAAATTAGGTGTTCATTATTTATGTTATAGTAAGATTCGCCAGACTTTCTTTCAAAAGCCAGTTTTCCTTGGGTGATTAAAACAGTATTTGATTCACAATATTTAATGTATGTGCAACTTCTCAGTCACACGCACGTTGAACTGAGTGACATATGAATTGTTCAAATCATAAAACTTTCACTGTCCGGTTGAGTTAATAGCCTGCATTCACCCACCATGAAAAATCAGGATAGCATAGTCAAAAGAATAATAGTGGGAAAAAAAAAAACCTGTTACTACTGAAAGAAACCATCCTACTAAGCTTTTAGCTTCTTTACCTTCTCTATAGCATTTAACAACAGTTCTACAAGTTGTTATAAATACATACCCATACTTCATTCTCATTCTATCATTTTCTGGGTTACAGTAAAATCTTTCCAAGTGCTCCTGAGAATCATTGAATACACTCTGCCACTTTTGAGTAGTTGTCCTTTTGATCTGCCAATGATATGGCAAGACAGTGTGGTGCTTCAAACAATCCCTGCCATAAATACAAGTGCCTTGCAGAAAGTCCATGCAAATTTCAATTCCGTTCTCTTGGTGAGTGTGGTACTGCAACTGGTTCACCAGCTCAAACACGAGGTCAAGGGAAGCCTCTTCACTTTTGTCCTGGAAGAGCTCAGTACTCAGTTTATCACTGGTGTCCAAAATGTATTGGATTGTAAAACTGTTTTCTTGGAAAACGCCTGGA
Source organism: Hylobates moloch (assembly GCF_009828535.3). Lineage (NCBI taxonomy): Eukaryota > Metazoa > Chordata > Mammalia > Primates > Hylobatidae > Hylobates > Hylobates moloch. Next base: position 705,336 of record NW_026652318.1, read on the forward strand.
ACATAATCTATGACTTTGTCTAAGCAGTCAGGACTAGTAGGAACATCACTTGAAACTGGGTGCAAGAGATCAGTCTGGAAGTGACCAGTTGTAGAATCTGCCACCGTCCCACTGAAGGTTTCTGATGGAAAGCTGTGATCTTGGATTGGAACCACTTGTTCCGGAGCTTCGGTGGAAGGATGGGCTTCTGCTATCTGGTCCCCAACATTTGTCCTATCAGGAATCAGAACAGACATATTATTTTCTGCTGGTGGGCATGATGAATTGATTTCCATGGCTTTCTTCATCATAGGTTCATGTAAGCTGTTCTCATCTGTACTCTGGTTCCTAGATCTAAAAACCCCATCAAGTGAGCCAGATTCTAGAAGAGTGTTTAATATTGGCCTCAAAGACCTCAGGGTTCCAGTTCCCAATCTTTTCTGATCCTTTTTCTTAAAACAAGTCTTCAATGGAGTGATCTTCTCAGAGAGTCTCATTTGGCATGAAAAGTCATCAGGAGGAGAGGGAGGCTGCACTACACAGTCTGGCTCAGGTTCGGTGGTTTCCATTTCCATGATGTGGATTAGCTCCAACTGCTCCTCAGAGTCTAAAAATCCTACGAGGAAAGGAAGGAAGATGATCATTTACAAACTGAGAGCAACTGGATTTCATTCATTCATTAAAATGTTTTGTTTTTGTCCTGACTGATTCCCTGAAACCATTCCTCTTATACTATATTTAGTTTTTACAGGTCAATTTTAAATTTTATTGAGAAATTAAGGCTCCAAAGCACCCAAGGCTATTCAAAAGCACACAGCAGGTAAAAGCACACAGCAGGTAAAAGCAGAAGAGTCTTTCAATAGGCCATTGGCATGCATTTGTGGACTGAATACATAAGAGTTTGCAATTCTGCTAGGTTATGAATTTTTACTATAAGGTTAGAGTGGGGTGGGAAATGGGAGGTAGAAATAACTGTTTCTAGATGATGACAGCAGGGAAACCACATTTCCACTCAGCTTTGTGGTTCTCTTCCTAGTTGTTTATGTATCACCTATCTCATGAGTTTACAAAAAGTTTGTTCAAAAGTTCATCAAATGAAAGATAAACTTCGAACTTAAAACAGTGAGTGAATTTAAGAGTATAAGAATATACACAAGAAACAGGGGCTCTCAATTGAAATGTTACATGGGAGAAAGCCAGGAGTCTGTTAAGCATTTCTATATTCAGAAAACTCTAATATACTATCCAAGAATGTTAAGAGTCTACTTTTGCAACCCCCAAAAACATTACCACTACTGATGGAATACAAGGGTGTGTTTAGTAACAGAAGCCCCATTAGCAACAACCACTGCAAGCTGTGTCAGAAGACAAGCACAACTTGGCAACACAGAAAAAGCCTCCTAGTTCTTGTCTTCAGAAAAGTTACATATATACATTTTTAAAGAGCAAATGAAGGTATACTATAGAAAAATAAAACAACCATATAAAACACACACCAAATTTCAGATTCCTAATCAACCATTGAAAGAGACGAAAAAGTCCTTCCTTCCAAGAATCAGACCACTTGAAAAAACTGAAATTTGAAAACATTTACTGAGATTGTGCCAGGTGAGAAAGGAATGGTGATGAGCAATTAATCCTCTTCTCACTTGTCCAATAAACTGAAAGAGATCTGTGACGCAAGGTCCCATGACTTAATCAAATATGCATCCTAGGTGCCCAGTAAAGTGCCTAGCTACCACAATGCACACAGCTGGTGTTCCATACATATTTTGTTGGCTGAATTAGTTAAGAAAAGCACATATTAAATGCTTAGTTCTTTGTTGTTTGTAGGTCAACAACAAAAGATAAAACTGAGTGTCCCCAAAAGTGAATATTAAAAACTTAATTGGAGTCATAAATCTATGTGTAAGAAGTCCATCAAATTCAGAAAAGTAAAATACAAAGCAGTTTATAACAAAGTATTAAATTTACATGATAAGTACAAAAGGAAAAGGCAGAAAAAGGAGAGTTCACTGTGAGCTGGCATTGTTAGGGAAAGCTTCACGAAGAAGAAGGGATCTGACATGAGACATAAATCAACTGGAAAGCAGCCAAGCCAGGCGTTATTATTCATCATTTGGTGCTATTGCCTCAAGGCACAATTGGCACAGATTGTGGTATTCCCTCTCCACCATACCAAACCGGCCTGTGCTTTCCCCACGCGCACACACTCTAACCACTCCTATCAAACCCAATCAAGGTAAAATAGACACTAAATCGATTTTATTTATATGTGTGTCTGCGCATACGCACGCAAGCGCGCGCGCAACTTTTCCTATTACTGCCCTTCATGAAACTCGGAAACAAAACTGGGAGGAAGCAGCAGAGAATTGGAGGAGCGGCTGGAGGGGGAAAGCCACTAGAACCTAGTTCCTCAATTAGTTTTCATAACGGAAAAATAAAGATGAGAAGGACACATCCTCCGGTCTCCAGCGGCAGGCGACACACCGCGACACCCCTCACCTCGTGACCCCGGGGTTCTCCGGCACTCCCGGCCGAATGCACTTTCCGAAGAAACCGCCGCTCCAAAGCCTGCCCGCCAACCGCCGCGCGACACCCCGGCGCCGAGCCCGGGTCCGAGCGACGCCTCCTGCTGGCCGCGGCGGTTTGCTCAGCTCCTGGTCCCGGGCCGCGCCAACTCCGCGCAGCGCAGCTGAGGCGCCGCCCGGCTCTGCAATTCCGGGTGTTCCCGGGCGACCCCGCCCCCGCCTTCCCCTCAGCAGGCGCCTGGGCGCCCCCCAACCCCTGTCCAGCCTCCTTCGGACCAACGACTCGCCCTGGCCTCCCTGCATCGCAGAGGCCACTCGCGGCGCCTTCTCTCTTTAATCCTTCTTTACCCCCTCAGCTCACCTCCCGAGGAGCGTCCAACGAGTGTTGGGGGCTCGCAGAACTGAGCCGCGAAGCGCGGGGGAAAGGCGGCGAGCGCTTCCCGCGGCGGCGGGGAGGAAGACGAAGACTTGTGCGCTCTCAAAGTTAACGTGAAAACATCTTCCAAACTTCTGGGCTGCAGCCCGAAACGCGGGGTAGCCGGAAGGCTCCCGTAGCTGCCTCCCCCGGGGTCTGGGAAGGGCTCCTAGGCGCCTCAGAGCACCCGGGGTCGGCCCGCGGGGGAAGCCGCATAGACGTGCCCCCACCCTGACGAACGGGGAAGGGGCAGGCTCCGGCGACCCCAACTAAATCCTTCAGCGCCTCGATCTGATGTATACACCTGCCGGAGGCTCTGAGTGCCTAAGAAGTGTAAACCAATTCCATCCCGATGCTGACGGGACCCGAGTGAATTCGGTACAAAGGGCAGTCTCAAAATCAATCACCCCGATCCGCGAGAGCCCAGAACACTGCCGGCGCGGGGCCGGGACCGGGGCCCGAGCCGCGAGGCCGGCGCTCGCACTCCCCGCTAGGGTCCTTCAGCCCCTCAGTGCCCTCCCGGAGCCCTTTACCTGAACGGGAGCCTGAGAGAACGGACGACAGGAGCCGAGTGGAAAGCAGTGTCCGCGCCAGAGGTCAGTGCCGAGGGCGGGAGCCGGCGTCTAGGGACCACAGAGCCGCGACGCCGTGAGCCGCGCACGGGCCATTCCGCCGCCGCGAACGCAGAAAGCCTCGACCGCGCTCCGAATCCAGCCAGCTCGCCTGTCACCTCGATCTCTGCTTTAAGTGGCTTCCGGTCGCCTCCTCCCGACGGCCCGTCGCGGAGGCGGAGCCTGGGCGGCCGGAGCCCAGTGGGGTGGGGTGAGGAGGCCGGGCGCTCAGTGGGTGCCGGGAAGAAGACCCGCCCTCTGCGCGCGCGTGCGCGTTCGTTCGAGGGGAGGTGCGCGGGTTGTGTGCTGTGGACTTGTACTCCCGCGAGGGGGCGTGTCCTTTCTCGCGCCCACAGTTTCCCCGAGGGTCCGCGTCTACACGCGGCTGTGAGGAAGGAAGGCGCGTGCCGCGTGGGACGGGCTCCACCTGCCTGCGGACAGATGGAGGGTCACTTTGTTCCGAGAAGACCCAGGCACCCGAGGGAGGATGTGAAACGGAACGACCCGTTTCGGTGCGGTTGGCTTTGTTTATTTGCCTCCTCCCCAGACGCCTCCAGCCCCTGATTCCGGCGCTCCCTGTGAGGAAGCAAACGGCTGCCTCCTCCACTGCCACCAGACGAGGTCGCCTGCCCCGAGCCGGACAGGCTGGACGGGCTGCGTACCTGCGGCGGCCGACTATTTCGTGGGCCTTGTACGCCACCTTGCAGAAGGGAAACCTAGCTCTGAGGTTTTGGCGATAGAAGCGCATTTACTTGTGCTTAAAGCCCACAAACGCCGTAGTGACTAATTTATTCATTCAGCAAATGTCTGTCAGCGCGTCTATTACGTACCAGGCATGTAGCCTGAACTTCATGCCTGACCTCATGGAGCTTGCAGAGCACCTCTGAAATACACACCACATACGGAATGGCCATATTTTCTGGGTTGTAAAATACTTTGAATCGTAACTCCATATATTGAATAGATTTTCAGTGGTGAGGGAAGAAACAATACATTTAGTTCATATAATCCATATGTACGAAAAAAAAGTGCTGGTAATTCCAGACATGGAAGTCAGTAAAACTAGGAGCTAAGAGGTAATAATCATAGACATTATGATTCTAAGCCTTTGTTAAACTGTTCTAAACCAGACTGGGTAAGCGCACCAGCAATGAATAGATTAAGGGTGTTATCTCCTCAGCAGCTTATTTCAAATTTCATCAAGGCAGGGCCATTAAACTAAGGTGAGAATGATATGGGCGGAATTCAGAGGACAATAGGTAAAAGATGAAAATCTTTACATTTGAAATCTTATTGAGACAAGATCTTGGTCGTGTCTACTCATACATAGAATTGCCTAGAAACTAATATTTGAGTTTACCGTATTACTGTTGGCTTTCTATTTTTCTCGTTTGTTCTGTTTCTTTTCTGTCCTTTTGTGCCTTCTTGTAGATTATTAATTCCACTCCCTTGTAACAATTAGGTTGTTATACATTCTTTATGCTTTTAGTAGTATTTCAGTTATTTATTGCTGTGTTCAAACCACCCCCAAAATATAATGACCTAAAACAATGGCTCTTTTATTTACTCATGATTCTGAATTCTTTGGCACAGGAATTCAGTCAGGGCATAGTACAGGTGGCTCATTTCTGCTCCATGATGTCTGGGGCTTCAATTAGTGTGGGCATACTGGGGCCTGGCTAGAATGGCTTAACTAAGGTCATAAGTCTTGGGGCTTGAGGATGGAGATGGAGTTTCATGACAAAAATGAAGTGAACATGATGTGGAAAATATGGACATGGAAGCTAAGGATGCTGGAACAGGAAGAAGGCCGTTAGCTACATACCTTGGTTTTCTCTACATGGCTTCTCCATATGGCTAATTTAGGCTTCCTCACAGCATCATAATCTCAGGATTGCAAGAGGGGACATTCCAAAAAGACAAGCCTCAATGTGCAAGCCTTTACTTTTATCATGCTTACTAATGTGTCACTGACCAAAGCAAGTCTCATGGCCAAGCTCAGCATCAGTGTGGGAAGGAACTACACAAGATTGTGAATATTGGGAGGTGTGACATATTGGTAGTCATTTAGACTAGGGACAGACCACCTTAATCCAATCGGAGAATAATTAAAAGTTACTTCCAGGGTATAGCCCAGTTCCAACTTAAAATCTTTCCTCCTTAGGTCCTGAGCTCAAAATTTTTACCCACCCGGCCGGGCACGGTGGCTCACGCCTGTAATCCCAGCACTTTGGGAGGCCGAGGCGGGCGGATCACGAGGTCAGGAGATCGAGACCATGGTGAAACCCCGTCTCTACTAAAAATACAAAAAATTAGCCGGGCGTGGTGGCGGGCGCCTGTAGTCCCAGCTACTCGGAGAGGCTGAGGCAGGAGAATGGCATGAACCCGGGAGGCGGAGCTTGCAGGGAGCCGAGACTGTGCCACTGCACTCCAGCCTGGGCGACAGAGCGAGACTCCGTCTCAAAAAAAAAAAAAATTTTTACCCACCCAATCCCACACCCACTCCCCTTGAGGCAGTTGAAAACTCTGGCTAGTTTCTCAGCCTCTCTCCATTACTGCTTTCTGAATGTTAATTGCCTCAGAGAGAAAAATGGCGCCAAATTCTGGACTCAAAATCTTGGATTTAGGCTCCTCAGACTGTTGAAGTTTTACTACTCCAGAAAAGGTATCCTCTACAATCTCTACCTCGGATGTGGCCCATCTTTTTTTGAAGGAGGGATGACAATGTGCCTAGCTGAGAAATTCATTTCCCTAGAGCCCATGGAGTTATGGATGGCCATGGGATACACTTCTAGACACACGCTTGAGATTTCTAGAAAAGCATTTCCTTTCCTAATACAGAGTCACCCCTTGAATTTCTTCCTTTTGTTCTTTCTTCTAGAATAATAACAGGATGGAGATGGAGTTTCATGACAAAAATGAAGGTGAATATGATGTGGAAAATATAAAGATGGAAGCAATAAGCTAAGGATGCTGAGGCAGAAAGATGGAACCTGGGTCACTCGTGACATCTTGAAACTGCTGCAGCCATCCTAGACTGGCTGCCTGTAGACTTAATATGTTTAAAAAGTAAATCCCAATTTTATTAAACTGTTACCTGTTATGTATAGATGAACACATTCTTAGCTAATAAACTATCATGTCCCCTAACTAGTCTTCTAGGCTCTACCAGTTAGATAGTAATGTGAGTTGGTATGGCAGAAATACAAGAACTGTCACAAAGCAATACAACTCCTATAACAATTCCTGATAATTCTGTAAATATACCAAATTATTGTAGGATTAAGAAACATGTTAATTAAAAACAGGAAGTAGAAGAAATAACGATGCCCATAGTTGAACCTTTTAAAGTCTCATTTTAGCCACGCAGTGGCTCATGCCTGTAATCCCAGCACTTCGGGAGGCTAAGGCAGGAGGATCAGTTGAGGGCAGGAGTTTAAGAGCAGCCTGGCCAACATGGTGAGACCCCGATCTCTATGGAAAAAAAAATTTTAATTAGCTGGGCACGGTGGCATGCACCTCTAGTCCCTGCTACTCAGAAGCTGAGGCAGGAGGATTGCTTGAGCCCAAGAGGTCAAGGCTGCAGTGAGCTATGGTCACACTATTGCACTCCAGCCTGGGCAACAGAACAGGACCTTGTCTAAATCTCATTTTAACACTTTGATGTAGTTATAATCTGTCTTATTTATTCAAGGTATTTTTCTATATTATTTTACCTAACATTATGTCATAAACAGCTTTCCATGTTAATACTGTCTTTTAAACAAATAGCTGTTTAATATTCCAAGTAATTATAATATTTTTTGCTTATGTAGTTCATTCTAATTGCCCATGTCAATTCACTGTTTTTCATCACTTATTCACTGCGTATCTACTACATTCTAGTAACTGGACTAAATATTATAAGTACACATAGATGAATAAGATGTGGCTCCTCCCTGAGCACTCTTCAAAACTACAAAAGACACATGTACATGCAATATATATGTATATATGGCATATGCATGTGTATACTTTTTATATGTGACTCTAAGCTATTTAATAAGCTATTTAATTATCTTTATTGTTATAATTTCTTTTTTTTGAGACAGGGTCTCACTCTGTCCCCTAGGCTGGAGTGCAGTGGCGTAATCTTGACTCACTGCAACCTCCGCCTCCAGGTTCAAGTGATTCCCCTGCCTCAGCCACCTGAGTAGCTTGGATTACATGTGTGGGCCACTGAGCTCAGCTGATTTTTGTATTTTTAATAGAGACAGGGTTTCACCCTGTTGGCCAGGCTGGTCTCAAACTCCTGGCTTCAAGCAATCCACCTGCCTGGACCTCCCAAAGTGCTAGGACTACAGGCATGAGCCACTGTGCCTGGCCAAATCATCTTTAAATATGCTTATAGAATGGAAATATTTTAATTTCCAATTCCTTTTATTGATAATTTCTGTCATTATCTGCTGGATTTGCCTTTAGCATGACTGATTAGTTATCAGTAGAGTACTTACAATGAACAGTTTACTAATATAAAAGCCATTTCTTCTTACTTGAATTTCAAGTGACCCAAGGCCTCCAGTTTTCATTTTCAGTAACAGTAAGTGCTATCAAATGTAAATACCAATATTCTATTGCTTTCTGTTTTCAAAATTGTTAATTTCCTAACATCCTTCTTGTGGAAAGATAATCATTTTTGGTTACCACATAAGGAAACAGTGAATAACATGACTCAGAGCAGAATGAAAAACCTGAGATTTGAAAATAAAGGCTTTAGTAGCTTTGCTGTACTAAAAGACAGTATTCCCCATGCTGTATATGGGAAATACAGCCAACTTGCATAAATGGCAGACTGACGACTCCTTATCTAAGAGAGCTAAGTCCAAGCTATAACGTTTTCTATGAGTGTATATGTAAGAGTAATTTATTCTTTAACTAAAATTGTGTATGTGCATGTATCTCATATATCTAAAGTCAAAGAGGCTGGATGCAGTGGCTCACACCTATAATCCCAGTGCTTTGGGAGGCCAAGGAAGGAGGATTACTTGAGGCTAGGGGTTTACGACCAGCCTGGAAAACAGTGGGACCCCATCTGTACCAAATTTTTTTTTTTTGAGACGGAGTCTCACTCTGTCACCCAGGCTGGAGTGCAGTGGCATGATCTCTGCTCACTGCAAGCTCTGCCTCCCGGGTTCACGCCGTTCTCCTGCTTCAGCCTCCCGAGTATCTGGGACTACAGGTGCCTGCCACCACACCCAGTGAATTTTTTGTATTTTTTAGTAGAGACGGGGTTTCACCGTGTTAGCCAGGATGGTCTTGATCTCCTGACTCCGTAATCTGCCCGCCTCAGCCTCCCAGGGTGCTGGGATTACAGACGTGAGCCACCGCACCTGGCTACCAAAAATTTTTAAAAAGAAATTAGCCAGGCATGGTGACATGCAGCTATAGTCCCAGCTACTAGGCAGTTGAGGCAGAAGGATCACATGAGCCGAGGAGGTGGCGGTGAGCCATGACCACATTACTGCAATCTAGCCTGGGCAACAGAGCAAGACCTTGCCTCAATAAATAAATAAATAAATAAATAGTCGCATTACTGCAATCCAGCCTGGGCAACAGAGGAAGACCCTGTCTAAATAAATAAGTAAATAAATAAATAAATATAATGAAACTATTATTCTCTAGGCAACTGAAGTACTGTTGTTTTTAAACCTATAAAATTTATTATTAAAAATACTGTCTTGATGTTGTTATAATGAACCAACTCCTGGAACTTACCCAAAGGAGGATTTCCTATTTCCCTGAGAAGGACTTCTGCACTCGTGGGATTCTAGAACAGGATAAGATTTGGGCTGTAATTTATTTACTTCAAATATGATGTTGGTGGGAGAAGATTAGAAAATGCTCCTAGGGAATATGTCAAGCAACAAGGTAGGGAAGTTAACAAACTTGAATTAATGAATTAAAGGTAACCTCAAAGGTAGGTTGGTTTAGAGCCTGTCATGAACATGCTTTGATAAATGTAAACTTAAAATTCATGTTTTCATAAGGTGATGGAATATGCACCTTGCAGACCATTTCCAAGTTTTAAAAATATCTCTCAGTTATAGTTTCCTCCCTCTTGAAACTCACTTTTTTCTCTGCCTCTGACGAGGCAGCAGAGTGCTTCTGTCTAGGAAAGGTGAGGATTACAAGGCCTAGTAGAAAATGAAACAGATAAAGTGTGAATAGGACAAGTTCTAAAATGCTTAAGCAAGATCACAAACTATTCTGATTATCTAAGATTTGCATTTGTAAATTGCCTAATCATCTGCTTGACTGTTTTCTTTTCTCAAGATCCCTAACAGTCAAGTATTCTCTTCAATCCCCTTCAGTTTTGGACCTGTTGAGTAATTCTTACAGCACATACTGAAAGTACCGTCTGATCTAACTGGCTTTAGGTCTGTATGAGACAATTTCCTCAGAGAAATCCCTAGATGTTTTCCTGATCACTCAATCAATTGATTCAACACACATTTATCTAATGGTAGTTATTGCAATGGTGACTAAGACAGTCTCCACTTGTCAGTTTCTTGTAGGGAAGTCTGTGTACTGACCACCCAGAATCACTTGGGAAAGCCTGCTGCAGATGCCCCAGTCCCATCCTGGTCCTCCTGAATCTCAGAGAACAGGTCAGGAGAATCTGCACTTTGCAGAAATTCTCTAGGCACTACTGCTTTAAGAGCTCATAGTCTTTTAAAACACTTGGGGGTGGGGAGGAGGTGGCTTATGGGTGTGGCCAAGTAGGAAAACAAACACACTAGCAAGGTAAGTGCCATAATAGAGATTTACATGCAAGGCCAAATACAGTCAGCCCTCAGCATCTGCACACTCCACATCCACAGATTCATCCAACCATAGATCAAAAATATTTAGGAAAGAAAACAATAAAAAAATTAATGCAAATAAAAGTACAATATAACAACTATTTACATAGCATTTTATTAAGTAGTATAAATAGCCTAGAGATTACTTGAAGTAGGAGCATGTGCATAGTATGCAAATACTATGCCATTTTCTATAGGGGACTTGAGCATCCATGGATTTTGGTATCTTAGGGGTTCCTGGAACCATGTCCCTGAGGAAGAGTTGCATAGAGATGATGAATTAAGCCTAACTATATTGTCAGAGAAGAGGATTACCATCAGCAGATTTTTTAAAGTAGCTAGAAGTATTATTCTTTAGAGTGTTAAGAGACCCAGCTGTTTTTTACGTGGGGTACATCTAAAATCCAATAGAAAAAAATTTAAAACCTCTACTTAAAAAAACAAGTGAATGCCCAACTGAAATTAAAGATCTTGATAATCATGTGCAGAGATCATCTGAGTTAACAGCACTTCTACTTGTATGAATTTATCCTGAGGATATAATTAGAGTTTATGTGCATGGGTTTGGTTACGAATCTCTTTCCTACAACAAATAAATTGTGACTGAGTGCTCATTTTAATCCAGCCCCAGACACAGTTTTCTGTGGGAAAGCTTTCCTCTCCCCACTTCTTATACTGTGAAAGACATTCTGGGCCATGAAGAGTTCTCATTTTTGCTATTCAGGCACTGAAAAGCCAATACTCTGTTTTTATAGTAAAGAAGGTTTTTTTTGTTTTATTTTGTTTTTGTTTTCCCCAGCACAGTAATAGAATTTAGGAATTGAATTCATTAATATCCCTTGGCAGCCTCACTGTGCAGTCTCTTGTATACAGCATACGTTTTCATGTTGATGTCCAAATTCAATATGGTGATTTTCTCAGACTGGACATCCTAGCCATTCACTAAAGAGAGATCATTCTGATGCTCACCCGCCTTTCATCTCTGACTTCTCCATTAGGCAGATAGCTCCTGGGTTTTTAAACTGGCCTGCACATGAGAATCACTTGAGCCACTTTAAATAAATATATATAAATAATATGTATTATATAATAAATATATTTATTTATTATATAACTAATAAATATACTAATTTATTATATAAATAAATAATAAATAAATATATTTATTATATATAAGTATATATATTTAAATTTCATGGGCCTTATGCATTGCATAGGGACTTTGTTGTATTTGTCTTCTCCTCTTTGGTTCCCAGTAGAGCACTGGACATATGTCGGGTAATCAATGACTTCACTTATTCATTCAACACATACTCTTGAGCATTTGTGTTCTAGGTACTTCTAAGTGCTAGGAATGCAGTAGAGAATAAAATAAATGGTCAACTCTTAACATTCTAATAAGAGGAAGACCGGTGGTATCAGGTGGCGATGGAAGCTGTAAAAATAAAATAAGACATGGTAAGGGTAGGACAACCACATAATTTATCAAAAAAGGACACTTTGAGAATAATTATTCACAATTATGTCAATATAGTACAGCTGAAATCAGGACTGTCATGGAAAAACCAAGATGTGTGGTCACTCTACATAAGGTGTTAGAAAGTGCTGTGGAAAAGGAAATGAAGTGTTTTTAAAAAATATGACGTGCTGTTACTAGAAGGCCTCCCCAAAAAGAAAACATTTAAGCAGAAGCCTGAGGAAAACAAAGGCATAAGTCACACAGCTATTAGGGAAAGAGCATCCCAGGTAGATGGAATAGCATGTGTAGGGACAAGCTTGGCATGTTAGAGGGAAATCACAGAAGCCAGTTTGATGGGAGTGGAATGAACAAGAGTACTGTTAATGAGGTCAACGGGATGACCAGAGGCCAGATTTCATAAGATCTTTTAGGCTAGGCCCATGGTAAGGACTTTGGATTTTACCCTGAGACAAAAATCTATATAATTTACCTTTTAAAAGGATCACTCTGGTGTTGTGTGGAGAGGATGGAAAGAGTGAACACAGGAAGATTAGTTAATAGACCAAGCAAGAGATGATGGTGGCCTGGATCATCATAATGGAGAGAGGTGGTTAGATTCTGGACACATGCTGAGGGTAAAGCTGAGCGGATTTGGTGTATGAGGGAAACCGAAGAGCCAGAAATGAGTCCTCAGTTTTTGGCTTGAGCAACTAGAAAAATGGATCTGTCCTTCACTTAGATGGTGAAGATTGTAGGAAGGACACGTTTTGGGGAACAGGGAGAAACAATAATGTAGTTTTGGACTTGTTAAGATTGAGACATATTAGATATTTAAGTGGGAAAATTAGTAGGAAATTGCATAATTAAGTCTAAAGTTTAGGGGAGACGTTGGAGCCACTTGCTACCACACCTAAGAAAGTCCCCATTGCCAAACTTACATAGCAAACATGTTCATTCATCCATTTTACATGTAGGTTAATTAGGAGGTCTTAAAAGTGTGTTTTTTAAAAGAGGAGCAGTGGGCCATATTCTGCATTTGCAGAGGAGGGAGATTTACTTTCACAAAGTCTGGGAGTGAGGTGTTGCCCAGTAGTGTGTCCACTCATATCATATTTCTCTAGCAGAAGGAAGCTGTAATCCCTATAAACATGAGCAAATTTAAAGTTCCCATTACCCAATTGTGACCTCATGACCCCATTCTGGGAAGCTGACTAAGAAATGACTTTGAGGCTAAAGAAATCAAACAGTTGCTATTTGTATGTTATGTGACTAAAGAAAGAAAAAATAGTCAGGCCAAGCATATGAAAATAAATCTATACAGGCTCATGCAAGCTTCTAGTAATGTAAGCCTAAATTTGGCCTTAAAACAAAAACTTATAGTATCAATTAGCATTCCCATTATTTATTGGCTTCTTGCCTACAGACTTTAAAGAAGCAGCTGTCATTTATTTTCAAATGCAAAACAGATGGAAATTTATGGTACCAGGGAAATCTATACTAAGCCAAATAAAACACTTGCAGCATTATTTACTGTATGCATTATTTTTACTTCATCACCTGCCTGAGACTCTTTGGTTTTTATTTTTCACTTTCTGAAGAGTTAGCTAAATTAGAAATCAAGGCTCTGAATGGCTTTTTCTCAGTTATCAGTGTGTTTACATTGAAACAAAGATAACCTCTTGGTTTGAAAGTTTTGCAAAGTCACCAAAAACAATGTTACTTTGGTTATAAATAACTCTCTATTGAAATGAAATAAATGTCAGCATTAGAGAAATGGAAACCAAAACTTTTTATCAGACCTCAAAGTTGAAAGGCAGGAAATGTTAGCTGCACTGACAGAACCCTAGGTACAGGGAGTTGGTGAAAATAAATAGTATGGTTACACAGATAAGTGACCCAGAAAAGAACTTGTTGCTTGACATAATTTTTATTTATTCCTCTATTTTGTTGAATGCCTGCTACAAGTAGTTGCTGGGCACGCAAGTAGTGAAAAAAATGGACATGATCTGTGCCTTCATGTTGCATATGGAAGAAGATGTATTAACTCAAATAACCAGTCAAATCAACTTACAACTGTAAACTTTAATAAGTGCTTTGAAAGAAGCCTTTCCTGGTGAAGAAACATTTGGTTGGCTCTGATGATGGAGTAAGCATGAACTAGGTCAAAAGGATATGGGTGGGAGCAGCTAATGGTGGTCAGGGGACAGAATGTTAAGTGCAAAGCCAGAATTGTGAAGCTGTGGCATGCCAAAGAGAGCCACTGTGTCTGCAAAATAGAAAGTGAGAAGGAGAGTGGCAGGAGATTACCTGGGAATGTAGACCTTCAGGCCCCCTAAGTACAGATTCTGAAGAAAAATGTATGTCATTGAAGTGCTTTAATTAGGAAAATGACATGATCATATTTTAGTTTTTAAAAGTAAAGCTGTGATGAGGGGAACTTTCACTTCCAGTAATGAATTAGGCAATTCAGCTAATACTCTTACCAAGTAAAACCACAAAAGTTGGACAAAATATTTTGAAAATTACTCTGAGAGTTAACATGACAACATCTGGGATAATATCTGGGAGAAAGAAACTCAGAGAGGTGAGTAGAGCGTTTAGAACCAGTTTTCCAAAGAGGAGTCTCAGAAGCTGAATAGAAATTTTAATAGACTAACAAGGATAGAGAGAGAAAACTGAAGTTCAAGGAAGGTAAAGGGGAGTCATGCCAGGTTTTGGGTTGGTACCCAAAGGCCTACATGAGAGTAAGGGTAAACTGGAAATAGGCCAACCCTCCTGGAGGGTTGAACCACCCACTTCAGAGTCTCTCAGGCCTTCCAACTGGATTGAATTAAGGTGATGTAGGATTGCTACTGGCCTTAATATCTTACCAGAAGCACATATAAAAATTCCTTGAAGAAAGATAACATTCTTCTTGGTCTCAAACTATTTTTACAATGATCCAAATGCAATATCTGGCACTCATAAAAAATAACCAAGAAAGCATTCACAAACTGGTGGGACAAGTCAAAGGACAAAGAAACCAAATTGAAGGTCCTCCTACAGGCCAAAATAGGGCAATTTGAATGATAAAAAGAATAATGATGGTAATTCATTAAAAAACAGTGAATAAAAAGAAAATCCATGAGTCTATAAAAATACTCAAAAAAAGTTGGAGGGCCTGGCATGGTGGCTCATGCCTGTAATCCCAGCACTTTGGGAAGCCGAGGCAGGTGGATCACTTGAGGCTGGGAGTTGAGACCAGCCTGGCCAACATGGTGAAACTCTGTCTCTATTAAAACACAAAAATTAGGTGGGCATAGTGGCACGCGCCTGTAATTCCAGCCACTTGGGAGGCTGAGGCAGGAGAATTGCCTGAACCCTGGAGGCAGAGGTTGCAGTGAGCCTAGATCGCAGCCAATGAACTCCTGACTTTCTCAAAAAAAAAAAAAAAAAAAAAAAAAAGGAGAGGGAGGGAGCACAAAAAAAGAGAGAAAACTTTTCTTTATAGAAGAATGCCAGCTAATAAATGTGGACAGATTGATAGAATTGGAAAATCACCATTTTGCAATCACAAAAGTAATAATAACGGTATATGAGGTAAACTGAAGAGCCAGGGATGGCTCTTCATTGACAATGAAAGGATTATCAATGGATACTAATGCCGCTAGGTGAGAGGTTGCAAAATAGTCATAGTTTCCAAGTATCTCCTTATACATTACTCATTAATAACACAAAGAGATAATCTGACAGTAGAGAAATCCAACACATATCACCTTAACCAAATGATCAAACTTAAAAATGAATACTGATGGGACTAATGAACATTACGAGCCTTCTTATATTAATGAATAAAGGAGGATAAACCATCATCTATGTAGTGTTGTTGCCAAGATGTTTAATCTAAACCTAAGCATTAGACAAATCCAAATAGTAAGACATTCTACAGAACTCTTTAAAAACTATCAATGTCATGAGAGGGGAAAAAAAGGCAATGGAACTATTCTAGATGAAAGGAAAGTAAAAGCTATGCCTAAACCTAATATAATACAGGATATTTTAAAATGCTATAAAGGATGTTATTTAGGCAATTGAAGAAATTTGCATATGTACTGAATATTAGATATATTATGGTATCAATGTTAAATTTCTTGAGTGTGATAAGAGAGATATTGTGATCACGTAGGAGAATATCGTTCTTAAAAGAGATACATGTTGAAATGTGTAGGAAATGAAACATCATTTTATATGTAGAGGACTTTCAAATGGTTCTGTAATATCTGTATCTATACATATGCATGCAGTCTTCACTTTGCAGGACTGTAAAAAGAGACGGTAGTACAAGATTATAAAAATGGCCATGCAAGCTGAAACTACAAAGTGATCTTAATGATCAATGGGGAAAATCACGGTTGTTCTGTCACCTTTAAAAATGTTTACTAAAACATTAAGAACACTCGTATGGTCACTTATAAATGCAGAAAATTGTAAAAAAAAAAAAAAAGCAAAACTAGTTTGTATTTAGTGCACTGTAATTTAAAACATTAGAAATATTGAGGATTAAAGTGTTTTATTTCTTTGTTAAAACTTACCAAAGGCCAGGAGTGCTGGCTCACACCTGTAATCCCAGCACTTTGGGAGGCCAAGATGGGTGGTTTGCTTGAGCTCAGGAGTTTGATACCAACCTGGGCAACCTGGTGAAATACTGTGTCTCTAAAATAATACAAAAATTAGCCAGGCATGGTGGTGTGCACCTGTAGTCCCAGCTACTCAAGAAGCTGAGGTGGGAGTATGGCTGGCACCCAGGAGGCAGAGGTTGCAGTGAGCCCTGATCATGCCACTGCGTTCCGGCCTGCATGACAGAGCAAGACCCCATCTCAAAAACAAACAAACAATCAAACAAACAAAAAACATCAACAACAAAAAACTTACCAAGAATAATTTGAACAGTGTTGCTTCTTCTGATTATATAACTTATCTTATGGATGAAGCATCTTTTCTCCACTTTCACAAATCATCATATTCCTTTCTAAGTTTAGATTAGTTTGCATTATTTTATCCTTTGCATTTTCAGTGTTGTGAAATGTTTCTAAAGAGATTTTCTAATTCTATCAATCTACGTACTTTTTTGTGAAGTTTTTTGGCAATGTCACTTCCTCTGGGGCATCTTCATCCTTTTTTGTCACAGCCACTTTCTTCATTAATGTCAATAATTCCATCTTTACTAAGTTCCCCTGACTGCATACCTAGAGTCTTTCTAATGATTACAGCGTCAACATTGCCATAGCCAACTATCTTTTCTGTAACTCTATGTTTGATTTGAATTTCACTTCCAGTGTTACTACTTTTCATGTTTTCCCTTCACTTTCATTTTTCTTGGCCAATTTCCTCTTTTTAATATCTGTTTTGTTTTGTTTTGTTTTGCTTTGTTTTGTTTTGTTTGAGACAGAGTCTTGCTCTGTAGCCCAGGCTGGAGTGCTGTGGTGCGATCTTGCTTACTGCTACCTCTGCCTCCCAGGTCCTGGTTCAAGCAATTCTCCTGCCTCAGCTTCCTGAGTAGCTGGGATTACAGGCAGGAGCCACCATGCCCAGCTAATTTTAGTAGAGATGGGGTTTCACCATGTTGGCCAGGCTGGTCTTCGACTCCAGACCTCGTGATCCACCTGCCTCAGCCTCCCAAAGTGCTGGGAGTACAGGCATGAGCTACCATGCCCTGCCTTTAATATCTATTTTTGTAAAATATTTTGTGAGTTTATCACTGGGAGACAAGGAAGTAACACAATTTCACACCTTGCTGTCTGTGCATGAACTGAAAAACAGATGTGCAGTGATCAATTGCTGACAGATTTTGAAAGCAGTGAATGATTGTTCACTGTCATTGATCATGATGCCCATTTATTAATTACATAGTGGTTGGCAGACTGAAGTTTTTGCAGTGAAGTTTGTACTTTGTGTAATTACATTTAGTAAGCATAGTCACTGAAATTTGAATCATGTCATTGGGTAACTGCCTTTGTTTGTGTATGTATGTGTATATGCACATATACATAATGTGTGTGAATCTAGAAAAAGGTCATATAGGTAGCCCATTGTATTATTCTTGCACTTTTCTGTCACTTTCAAATTTATCTTAATAAAAGTTAGGGATGGGAGGGTGGGAAGGAAGCAGATGATAAGGAGATAAGACAATGCAATAGAAAATCTAGAGAAAGAATAAATAAGCCAGGCGCGGTGGCTCACACCTGTAATCCCAGCACTTTGGGAGGTGGATCACGAGGTCACGAGATTGAGACCATCCTGGTTCACATGATTAAACCCCGTCTCTACTAAAAATACAAAAAAAAAAAAAAAATTAGCTGGGCTTGGTGGCAGGCGCCTGTAGTCCCATCTACTAAGGAGGCTGAGGCACAAGAATGGCGTGAACCTGGGAGGCGGAGCTTGCAGTTAGCCAAGATCATGCCACTGCACTCCAGCCTGGGCGACAGAGCAAGACTCCGTCTCAAAAAAAAAAAAAAAAAGAATAGATAATAAAAACAGGGAATCCAGAGACTAGAAAAGGCTATGGAATCAAACTGCCTGGGTTTGAATCTCACTTTAATTACCAGCCACGTGATCTTAGACAAGTTATGCAATATCTCTGAACTTGTTTCTCTTAAAAATTAGGGCTAAAAGAATATCTACTTCATAGGGTAATATGGATGGTTAAATAACTTTCATATATGAAGTAATTCTAAGTGTACAGATGTGTTAAGATGGGGAGATTTTACTATCTTTAGATACTAGTAAGAATCCAGAAGAGAAAGTTTGAAGCTAGGAGAAGAGATAGTAGTATATGCTTCTTAAGAAGGTGGGAGGGGACGGGATCCAAATAAGAAACAGAGGAGTTGGTCTTGCACTAAGACCCTCTCTATTTTAACAGGAGGGAAAGAGAATAGGATGGGTGAAGGTATAGGTTGGATAGTAAATTTGCTAGGGAGAAGAAGTTATTTAATTTTGTAGTCTCCAAGAAATAAAAGGTGAGGCATTTTCTGGGCATGAACATCACAGTAGGGGATTAGAGGTTGAAGAGAGTGTAGAAGACTTGAGATGGCTCTTGCAGAAAATAAGAGAGCCAGCTGGCCAAATAACTATAACAGCATTGTTGGCAGTGTGGAGTGCCCAGAGTTACTGACCTTAAAATTATAGTTCTTTCAGTCTGCCCTTTTGTGTTTCTTACTTCAGCTGCCAGTGGCTCAGCTGCCTTGGTGCAGGCATGGAGAGTGTGGGCGGTTGAGTTCATCCAGGATTGAGGTTTTTCCAGATGGATGTGAGGAAAAGATAGACAAGAGAATTTATGGTATTGGCAAGGAGATTACTGAAAGTATGTACCATGAAATCTAACCTGGGAGGGAATTAGTAGTAGGAGAGGGCTAGTGATGAGGGAGAAAATAGAGGGGACCTATTTTCTTTGGAGAATTGTTGGAGTGCTTTGGGTGTTTCCTTCCTTCTGTCCCAGGGAAAGGTAGTGGCGTCCGTGTCTCCTTAGCTCAAATAAAAAGGATACTTTATCGAAACCACCTGAAGAGGTTTAAATGTGCCTCTGGAGTTTGAAGAGCATTAAGGACTGGTACGAGTAGCTCTGTGCAAATCATCCAGGTTAGAGACGGTGGGGAGGAAAGGGGAGAAGTGGGCAGGGGCACTGGGAGCAAACTGCACATCCATAAGCAGTGAGGCAAGGGTGAGTGACTGTTTCTCCTGAGCCAGATGTGGGCCTGTGGAGAAGCTTGCCTGGGGCAACTTCAGATTCCAAAACTGGCTGGAGGGGGTATGTGACCACAGGGAGGGGAGTGGCCACCAGATAGCTAGGGGCTGAGGAGAGAATTATAGGCGGCCAGCCTGAGGAGAGACATTGCCTTCACAATGGGAGCATAGTTGGATGTTCCAAGGGGAGTATCTCCCTGAAATTCACAAAAATACCCAGTGAAGTAAAGAGTGGGCAACAGGATTCTGCCATACCAAGAGGCTGCCATAAGTGACTGTGTCTGTGCCTACCAAGTGGGACCTTGATGACCTCTCCTCCCTTTTCCTGATCCAACCCTGAAGGACACAGAGGTAGTTAACTGGGGGGTTAAGAAGGTGGGTGTGGGTGGACAGAGAGCAAGGAGAGGGAAGAAGCAGCCATCTGTATTTCCATCCCTTCTCCCCACCCCCTAGGTTTTCCAGTCTGCTGCAGCAACAAGATGGGGGTGGGGAGGTTCAAATTTTATGAGTGTCATTCAAATTTTATTGAACATTTTAATTACTGAACTGAGACCATTCTTGTGGCTGAGTTACCAGGAGAATTTTTATGACCTGAAAGAAGCCAGGAAAGTAAGTCTGCACTAGGGACAAGGAAAACAAACAAAAAAACAACTAGCCTATAGAGGAGTTGGAAAAGCATGATTGATGTGGTTTAGATCTGTGTCGCCGCCCCAATTTCATGTTCAATTGCAATCCCCAATGTTGGTGGTGGGGCCTGGTGGGAGGTGATTGGATCATGGTGGTGGTTTCTCATGAATGGTTTAGCACCACTGCTCTTGATGCTATCCTTAAGATAGTGAGTGAGTTCTTGCGAGATCTGGTTGTTTGAAAGTGCATAGCACCTCCCCACTCTCGCTCCTGTTCCTACCATGTGATATGTCTGCTCTCCCCTTGCCTTCCTCCATGATTGAAAGCTTCCTGAGGCCTCTCCAGAAGCAGAAGCTGCTATGCTGCCTGTACAGCCTGCAGAAACGTAAGCCAGTCAAATCTCTTTGCTTCACAAATTACCCAGTCCCTGGTATTTCTTTATAGCAGTGCACGAATGGACTAATAGAGTGATTTAGGGAAAAAAAAAAAAACTTGTATTATCATTCTGCTCTATAAAATTCAGTTCATTCACTGTAATACTGATTACATCGGGTTAGTAAAATAATGATAACAAGGTCCAGAGTGTGGCTGTGGAAGTAGCTGGCTCTGATGGAGTGGACTAGAAGGTCATTGAGGGTGAAGAAGGCAAGGTATGAGAAGACTTGGTGATGGCTGAGTCATCTTTGTAGATAATGAATTCTTCCATGATGCTGGCAAAGGTTGGGGTTGAAAGACTGCAAGACCAAGGCCAGTGGTTCTTAAACTTTAGAGCATATTAGAATCCACGTAGAGAGCCATTAGAAGATAGAGGGGCCCAGGCTTATTGAAGTAGGATAGGGCCTGGGCTTCTGTATGTTTTCAACAAGTTCTCAGGTAGTATGAAATATACAACAAAATTTGAGAACCTCTACCCAATATTTAGTGGTGAGTAGTAAGTGATCAATAAGTACATAACCATATCTACCTGAAGAAAGGAAGAGAGGGCAATTTAGCCAAATAGCAGGAGTACCCAGGAAGCAATTTTTTTCTTTTTGTTACATGAGGGTAAAGAAATAGTAGTTTGAGAACAGTAATAGGGTCAACTAGCCTCTCAACCCATTATCCGTAACTATTCTTTTTCATTTTTTTCTTTTTGTGAATATGAGTGTTGTGGATTGAACTGTATCTCCCCTGAAAAAGATCTGTTGAAGTCCTAACCTTTAGTACCTCAGAATATGACCTTATTTGGAAATAGAGTCATGATAATTTGGAAATATATGTAATCAGTTAAGATGGGTCCCTAACACAATATAATTGGCATCCTTATAAGAAGATGGCCACATGCAGACACAGAGACATACAGTGAGAATGCCATATGATAATGAAGGCAGAGATTAATGTTATGCAGTTGTAAACCAAGGAAGGCCAAAACCACCAGAAGCTATGAAGGGAGAAAGAAGGATTCCCCAATAGGTTTAAGAAGAACCATGGCCCTGCTGACACCTTAATGTTGACTTCTGTCTTCCACAACACTGAGACAGTAAATTTGTGTTGTTTTAAGTCACCTAGGTTGTGATACTTTGTTACGGCAGCCCCGGGAAACTAATACAATAAAGTTGAGATATTCCTTTCTTGGTGTGTCATAAATCATCTCTCCTACATTCTGCGCATGTTGTGTTTTTGTCTCCTTTGCAATGAACTTACAGTCTCTCTCAGGACAGAGAAACCATGTTTGAGTCAGCAGATGCCATTAGAACAACAAGAAAAAGAAAAGTCTACTGCTTCCCAACATGCTTAAGCTAAAAACACAATATACTTTATGTGTTCTTGATGGAGTAGTCAGCCCCCACACTGGCGTCTGCATTTATTATTGACAAATGAGTCAGTTCATATGAGACTGGTAGCTTATTTGAGTAGGTGTATGCTAAAGTTATTTTGAAAAAAGGAAAATAAGCCTATAAATATACTTGTATGCTACTTTCATGAGAAAGCACTTCTCATGAGGAATCTTTATTAAACCAGTTTTCACAAAAGTGCTGAGAAAACTCAGCAGTCATACATAATGGGTTCCACTTTCAAAAGTCCACCCACCTCCTTTGACTTTGATAATTTCTCTCCTCTCCCTAATATTGAAGGAAAGTCTTGGGCCACAGATGGCCCAACAGACCACACTAACTGATCCCAGGAAATATTAAGTTTCTAATTTATTTAGCAAAGCCTACAGAAACCAAGGAGAAGTGAGGTGCCATTCAGAGCAAGAACATAGAAACATACCACATCCCATTTCAACGTCCCCTAAGAGGGTGCACGGCTGCCTGTGACCCATCAGATCAAAACATACTGTGGTCCAGAAATGCTACTTGTAGAAATTTAGCTTGCAGAAAAAAAAGTCAAAGGGCAAGATAAGGGACTCAGTGGCTTATAGATTCTAGAGAGAAGATAGAGCCAATGGTTGCTAGCTGAGCAGAGTAGTCCAGGACTTATGCCTGGAAGAGGGGTCTTGTGTTAAATCTCCCTTTTTATGTCAGGAACTTGAGTGTGGACTATAGGAGCAGACAGGGTAATGTCAAAAGGGGATCTGGGCTAAACATTCTATTTCTTTTTTCTTTATTCTTGAGACAGAGTCTCACTGTCACCCAGGCTGGAGTACAGTAGCACAAACTTGGCTCACTGCAGCCTCTGCCTCCTGGGTTCAAGTGATTCTCCTGCCTCAGCCTCCTGAGTAGCTGGGAGTACAGGTGTGCACCACCACACCCACCTAATTTTTGTATTTTTAGTAGAGATGGGGTTTCACCATGTTGGCCAGGAAGGTCTCTATCTTCTGACCTCATGATCCGCCCACCTCGGCCTTCCAAAGTCCTGGGATTACAGGCGTGAGCCACCACGCCTGGCCGGGCTAAAGATTCTTATCCCAGCTTTGGCTGCACATGCATGCTTTCCAAGCTCTCTCTCGAGTCATAATCCAGCCTTCTGTAAGATATTTTCACTTGGATGCTCTGCAGCTACCTGAATGAAGCTCATCATACCTAAAAACTTAGTTCACATCTCACCTCCATCTCCCTTCCCCAAATCTCTCTCCTCCTCTTGAATTTTCTTTTTATGTACTCTCCCGAACTCCCAAAGAGAGTTGTCTGCTTGTGATGTCTCAAAATGCTTTACTTCTCTCATGTTCTCTGATCCGTCTTCAGCATCCTAGATATTTCTGAAGCTGCCCGGTTAAAGCCTCCAGTGACCCTGGTAGCATGCAATTGAATAGTCTCTTTGCTTGTCCTCACGCTCATTGCTCAACAGCATTCAAGCTGCATACTTCTCAGCTGACCATTCTCTCTTGACCTCTGGTACATTACCCATCTAGTTTCCCGTCTACTTTGGCTATTTGTATATAGTCTTCTTCTCTTCAAATTCTAAAATATAGAGTTCTTCTTACATTTCTTTAAATACTATCAATATATGCTGATAAACTATATTTCTAATAGGCTCCAGACCTGAAAATGTAATTAGTAGCTCAAACTTTCTCTCTCTCTTTCTCTCTCTCTCTCTCTCTCGATGTCTCTCAGGCATCTCAAACATAACATACTCTCCATCAGACTCTAGATTCCCTTGAAAGCCTCCCAGTTCTGTGAGTCCCAAGTCTTTCCAGCTCAGTAAACGGCACGCCATTTCATACAGATCAGAAATCTCTCCCTTTCCCTCATCTCCCATATCTAATTCATCTGTAAGTTCTCTGGTTCCTACTATCCTTTCACCATTTTGATATAAGCCAACACCTGGACTCTGGAAATGGCCCCAAACTGATTTCTCTGATATACTTCTTGACATCTTCAGTCCAACTCTGCCCCAATATCTTCACTGAGAACAGCCGTAGAGTAAACTTTTAAGAACTTGCTGTGGCCCACAAGGCCATGCATGATTTGGCTTTTGCTAGTCTCTCCAAGCTCATCTCATTCCGTTCTCTTCTTCGCCCACAGAGCTTAAACCTGCTGTCCTTTCAGTTTCTGGGGCTAGCCCAGCTTTCTCCTGCTTCAAGGCTTTGCATAAATTGTTCTCTTTTCCTTGAACACTCTCTGCCTACTCCATATATATGTATGTGTGTGTGTGTATATATATAGATATATATATCTTTTGCCTAACTACACTTAACATTTGGTACAGCAATTGATACATAGTAGGCCCTCAGTATTTGTTGAATGAGTGCAATGAATGGATCTAACTGGAAAAATTCTACCAATAACCCGTTGGTCAGCAAGGAGGACAAAGGGAAACTACTCACTAAGTGCCAGAAACTGCCTGTTAGAGAAACAGAATGTTCTTATAGATATCTATATCTCCTTTTCCTTAAAGATTCTATGATTTCATAGGGCAGATTAAAAAATAATCAAAATATTGAAAGAACAATACGTAGTGTGAGACTATGTAAATACTTTCAGCAGAAGTTAAGATATAAATAATAAATACTGGCAGCAGCAGTACAGAAGACAATTAATTGCCAAATGATTAGTACAGGCTCATGGTTTCATTTTCATCAGTAAGGATTTGTTCATTATGCTTTTTCCCACAAGGACCTCATATTTTTGAAAACATTTGCCTATTAAACAAACTACATTTACCATGTGATAATTATTTTTCACTTTAAATCATATGTAATCCCCAATTAGACATATATAACCCCTAATTAGGGCATTTAGTCAACATAGCAATGCAAGCCAAAAGCAAGATCAGGTACTTTTGTTTTAATGTCAATAAAATTTTTACTGAGCTTTTCGAAATATTTAAAATATCTTGCCAACCCCCACCTGGTGTTTCATTCAAAGCTTTAGCCTGTGTTTTTTGTAAAGAAAATAATACATAGGTTTGTTTACCATATGTATTTTTTTTCTTCATGAAAGTCTCCCTGTGTCTTTTTGCAGATTAGTAACTGTAAGTGAATTGGGTTCCTTGAGGGAGAGAAACTTCTATCATACTGGTATTTTGAAAATGAGTTAATTGAGGTTTTGATAGTCTACCAGAGCCAAGATACATAGCAGACTCTGCCATGGATTCTAACATGCTTCGTCTTTTCTCTACTTGTCATGCAGCAGTAAACAGAGAAATGAAGAGAAAGAAATGAACAAAACTTTCCTTTTTAGTGAAACTATTGGATTTCTTTTTATCCTGCCTTAATGGTAGGAAGTAACACTACACACTAGTCCAAACTAATTTAACTACTAAAGCTCTTTGTTCTTCCTTTGAACATGTATATGTAATTTTAGTCATTTCAGACAGCATAGGTTCTCAAGAAGTAATTTTTGTCAAGGAAAGGAAAAATATGTAAATATTTTATATACATAAGATGAACACTCATCCATGTGCTTTAAACGGGTCTGTTTTCAAGCTGCCACTTTGAGAACACTTCCTAAAAACTGACCATTATTAGCAAAATCAGTGTTTCTATAGAGGTATTTAAGATATTCAGATAAATCATGTTACATAAGTTCTGAAGATGAAGGGTGTTAATCATATAGTTATTGAGCAACTTAACACTGGAACTCAAGATATTTCAATTCATAATTTTGCTAACAGGTGCAGAATTTTCTATATTTTTATAGCTTTTGTGTGGGAAGCAAGCTGTAGTGGAGTTGGTGGCAATTTTATCTTACTAGACAAATGCTTGATAGATCAAGCATTTTTGGTACTTAAAGTGTCTCACAATAGATCCAAATTTCACTTCTTTTTACTGTCGAGATGCTCACAAACATCCCCCACCTTAAGACTTTAAAGAACTTTACAAATGAATGTCATTTTCCTGCATGTTTTAGCCATAGACAAGATGAAACAAATATATTGACTCTTCTGTTATAAAGTCTCTGCAAAGCTGGAATACAAAGCTGTAGGCTTTTTTTTCCCATTAGGTATATATAAACTTTTTATTTCATTATGGTAAAATATCTGTAACAAAATGTGCCATTTTAATCACTTTAAGGATACAATTCAGTGGCATTAGCAACATTCACAATGTTATGCAATCATCGCCACTATTTCCAAAACTTTTCCATCACCCCAAACAGAAACTCTATCATCAGGTACACTTTTCATGCAATATGTTGAATAAATGTTTATTCATTAAGAAATAGTTCATCCATTAAACAAATAGTTATCAAGTATCTACCACCAGTGTAACCCTCTGTTAGAAATTAGAGATGAGCAATGAGAACAATGTGAGATGAAAAGAATAAACAATGGAGAGAGTGGCCCATTATCAGAAATTGGTGCCTCTGGAGGCCAGTCGACCAACTAAAACACCAGTAATAATATTAATACTATCTAAGCACTTTAGTTATATTAATTCATTTAATCTTTACAACAACCCTATGAGGCAGGTACTATTATTATTATCCTGATGCTACAAGTGATGAAACTGAGGCAAAGGGAGGTTAAGTCACTTGCTCAAGGTCACCCAGTTAATAACAGTTGGAGCTGGGTTTCCAACCCAGGCTGACACACTCAGAGTATGTACCCTTAAGCACTGTGTGCAACTTAAAAAAATTTTTTTTTAACTGAGGTATAACTGACATACAATAAAATGCGTCCAATTTAAGTTATGGTTCAATGAATTTTAACAAGTGACTACAACCATGCACAGCTTAATCAAGAAATTGCACATTTTCATCACCTTAAAATGTTCCCTTGAGCCATTTTGCAGTCCGTGCTCCCTGACCCATAACCCTTAGTTTTAGGCAATCACTAAACTGCTTAATTATAGATTAGATAGATTTTCCTTCCTATAATTTCATATAAATAGATTCAAACAGTACTCTTTCCATCTAGCTTCTTTTGCTTTCCGTCTAGCTTCTTTTGCTCAGTAAACTTTTTTTGAGATCACTGATGTTGTTGCAGGTGTTAGTAGTTTCTTTTAACAGTTGAGTAATATACTACTGTTATTTGTTTATCAGTTCATTTGTTGATGGACCCTTGGGTTGTTTGCATCTTTGACTACTATGAATAAAGCTGCTGTAAGCATTCATGTACTAATATAAGCAAATGTAGGGTTTAATTTATTTAGGATAAATACCTACAAATGAGATTGGTGGGTTATATAGTAAATATGTGTTTAACTTTTATAGAAACTGCGGCCGGGTGCGGTGGCTCACGCCTGTAATCCCAGCACTTTGGGAGGCCGAGGTGGGTGCATCACGAGGTCAGGAGATGGGGACCATCCTGGCTAACACGGTGAAACCCCGTCTCTACTATTAAAAAAAATACAAAAAATTAGCCGGGCATGGTGGCAGGCTCCTGTAGTCCCAGCTACTCGGGAGGCTGAGGCAGGAGAATGGCGTGAACCCAGGAGGCGGAGCTTGCAGAGAGCAGAGATCGCGCCACTGCACTCCAGCCTGGGTGACAGAGCGAGACTCCATCTCAAAAAAAAAAAAAAAGAAACTGCCAAATTATTTTCCAAAGTAGTTGTAGTGTTTTATGGTCCCACTAGCAACGTATGAGAGTTCTGACCATCCATGTGCTTGTCAATAGCGAGTATTTCAGTCTTCTTAATTTTGGCGTTTCTAATGTCTAATGGATATGCAGTGGTGACACACTGTGGTTTTAATTTGTAGTTCCTTGAAGATAAATAGCGAGTATCTTTTCTTGTATTTACACAACATTCATATATCTTGTTTTCAAATCATTTGCCCCTTGTTTCATTAGATTTTTCCTTATTATTGAGTTGACTACTTACTATTGAGGGTTTTTAAAAATATATTCTGGATATCAGTCTTTTGTCAAATATATATTTTGCAAATCTGTCCTCCCAGTTTGTGGCCTGTCTGTTCATTTCCTTAATTTTGTCTTTCTAAGAGCAGAGGGTTTCATTTTATGAAGTCCAATTTATCATTCCTTAATGATTTGTCCTTATTTTTATTCTAACAAACTTTTGCCTATCCCAAGTTCACAAAAATTTTCTCCCATGTTTTCTCATCTAGTCTTTCATGATTAAGTATGTGGTTAGTTGCAGACTTTCATAAATGTCCTTTACTATGTTAAGGAAGTTCCCTTCTGTTCTTGATATGCTGAGAGACTGTCATAAATGAAGCATTTATGAAATGCTTTTTCTGTATCTATTGAGATGACCATATAGTGTTTTCCTTTTTTCTGTTAATATGGTGAATTCCATTGATCACATTTGAATTTCAGATCAACCTCATTTTCCTGAGATTTCACTGGATTATGATACAGCATCCTTTTAAATACTACCAGATATGATTTGCTAATATCTACTGAGGATCTTTGCATCTATGTTCATGAGAGGTATTAGTCGGTGTTTTCCTTTTCTTGTTGTAATGTCTTTATCAGGTTTTGATATCACAGTAGTGGCGGCATCACAAAATGGGTTGAGAAATTTGCCCCCTCAATTTTGTAAAGAATTGATACTATTTTTTTCCTTAAGTGTTTGATGAAATTCACCACTAAAGCCACCTGGGCCTGCAGTAAAACCCAGCTTAGAACTTCAGTTTCTTTAATAAATATGAGGCTAATAAGGTTTTCTATTTCTTCTTGAATCAAGGTTGGTTATTTATGTCTTTCAAGGAATTTGTTCATTTCATTTAAGTTGTCAAATTTATTGTCAGAGGTGTTCATATTCCATTCTTATGCTTTTAATATTTATAGAATCTGTAGTAATGTTCCCTCTTTAACTTCCAATGTTGGTATGTTTTTCTTTTTGATCAGTCTAACAAGAGACTTAACAGTTTTATTGATCTTTTCAAAGAACCAGCTTTTGATTTCATTGATTTTGTCTTTTGTGTTCTATTTTATTGATTTCTGCTCTTATCCTTGTTATTTTATTCTTTCTGCTTACTTTATTTCCTCTTTTTATCATGTAAGTTGAAAGCTTTATTGATTTTAGACCTTTCTTCTTTTCTAATATAAGCATTTAGAGCTATAAATCTCCCTCTAAGCACTGCTTTTGCTGCATCCCATAAATTTTGATATGTCATATTTTCATTTTTATTATTTTCAAGATGTTTCCTAATTTCTCTTGTATTTTTTTCTCTGCTGCATAAATTATTTAGAAGTTGTAGTATAATTTCCAAATAATTAGGAATTTTTCAGATTCTATTTTTGATTCCTAATTAAATTCCCTTGTGGTCAGATATTATACTCTGAATGATTTCAATTTATTGACACTTGTTTAATGGCCTAGAATATGGTCTATCTTGATGATTATTCTATGTGTATTTGAAAAGAATGTGTATTCTGCTGTTGTTGGGTAGAGTAGACTACAAATGTCAATTAGATCAAATTGGTTGGTAGTGTTGTTCAAGTCTTCTGTCCTTACTAATTTTTTGTCTACTTGTTCTATTGATTATTATCAAGAGGGAAATATTGAAACCTCTGACTGTATTTGTGGATTTGTCTATTTTTCCTTACAGTTCTATTAGTTTTCACTTCATGTATTTGGAAGCTGTGTTATTAGGTGTCATTAAGGACACACTTCTCCAGCTGGAAAGAAGTCAAATGACTTCCAGGCCTTTGAGAACACTGTGTATTGTTTGGTTTACAATTCGCCAGTCATTTCGTAATGAAACTTCTTTGGAATTTCCCCCTATGTCTTCATGATGACTTATTCAGCAACGATCTCAAGGGCAACCCTACCCCTACTCAATTTTCTGAAGCTCTCTCTCTCTGTCTTTTGTTAGTAGAATTCCCCCTCCTGCAACTCTGCTATTCCAATCCCAGCTGTTCCCACCTTCTGAATTTCTAATCTTTCAACTTAGCAAGACTGCCACACCCTGCTTGGCCATGCCACACCACCACATGAAAAGTATCCTAGGAAGAAAGCTAGTACTATTGCAGAGCTCATCTCATTTTTCTCAGGGTTCAGAGCACTGAATTACCTGTTGTTTTTCAATGACTACAAACAATTGTTCATACATTTTCCTTAGAGTGGGAAGGTATGTCTAGACCCAGTTACTCCATCATAATTAGAAACAGAAGTCAGTAACTTTTGAAAAGAAGCCAAAGTACTGCAATATTCACCAATTATAGCTTACGTAAACTAAGGTGAATTTTAAAAGGAGAAAATCCATTGAAAAATACTGGAAATATTTAGATTTTCAAGAGTTTCAGGAACTCTGAAAAATAGTTTAACTAGTATCCCTGACATCAGGGGTTGATAATTCTGTTTGAATTAAGCCAGAGCTAATATTCCTAAGGATTCTAATGATTCTTGCCAGCTTTTAGGATTTCGGCAAGTAATGCTTATTTATTTATTCATAAATAATACATTTACATATATCTCATATTAATTATGACCTATTTCATAACTTAGTATGCATTCATTCATCTTCTTTCTCCAGGGATAATAGATGTAAAGCAGAAATACATTCCATGTTATATATTTGCATTATGTGAATGTTCAGAAAAACCCAGTCAAACTTTCATACATTAGTTACAGATAAATAATGGAATCTTCAGGAACTCTCTTTTCTCTCCTATGTCTGCTGAATATGACTTCTTCCCAGTGGCTGGTCCTACCATCACCTGGAAAAAAACTCTTCAAAGCTTCTGATCTACTTCTTTCCTCAATTTTTACTTCACCCCATGAGGCAGAGTTAGGATTTATGGTAAGAGGATAAAAGGAGAAAAGAGAATAATCATGAATAATATTAGCATTGAATATTAAGCACTTTCAATATGCCATATATTGTGTTCATTAGTCAGTATAGCCTAGGTTTGCTGTGATAACAAGCAATCCCCAAAGCTCAATGACTTATACCTTGTAATAACAAAGATTTCTTTCTTGCTATTTTAGATCTTTATTGTATGCTGGCTATGACTTTAGTCTATATTTTCTTTTCTTTTTTTTTTTTTTTTTTTTTTGAGACAGAGTCTCGCTCTGTCGCCCAGGCAGGAGTGCAGTGGTGCAATCTCTGCTCACTGCAGGCTCCGCCTCCCGGGATCACGCCATTCTCCTGCCTCAGCCTCTCTGAGTAGCTGGGACTACAGGCGCCCACCACCACGCCCGGCTAATTTTTTGTATTTTTTTAGTAGAGAAGGGGTTTCACCGTGGTCTCGATCTCCTGACCTTGTGATCAGCCCACCTCGGCCTCCCAAAGTGCTGGGATTACAAACGTGAGCCACCGCGCCCAGTCTATATTTTCTTTTCTATGAGACTTTGAGGAATGGAGCAATAGCTGTCTGGAATATTGCAGGTCATTATGGTAGAGGGAAAAGAGAAACATGGCAAATGGTGTACTGGCTCTTCAGTCTTCTTCCTCAAAATGTCATGTGTCATGTTCACTCATATTTCATTGGTGAAATCAAGTCTCATGGCCTAGGCTGACATCAGTGGGGTTGGGAAGTCTAATTCTCCCCCAGGGAGAAACACCAAATATTTGCAAACAATAAAGTAATCTGCTATACTGTACTAAGCACTCAAATATTTTCTCCTTTTGTCTTCATAACAGCCTTCTAGAAATAGGTACTATTATTCTTTTTTTTTTTTTTTTTTTGAGACGGAGTCTCGCTCTGTCACCCAGGCTGGAGTGCAGTGGCGCGATCTCGGCTCACTGCTAGCTCCGCCTCCCGGGTTCACGCCATTCTCCTGCCTCAGCCTCTCCGAGTAGCTGGGACTACAGGCGCCCGCCACCTCGCCCGGCTAATTTTTTTTTGTATTTTTGGTAGAGACGGGGTTTCACCGTGGTCTCGATCTCCTGACCTCGTGATCCGCCCACCTCGGCCTCCCAAAGTGCTGGGATTACAAGCGTGAGCCACCGCGCCCGGCCTTATTGTTCTATTTTAGAGATGAATAAACTAAGGCTCAGAGAGTAACCTGGCAAAAGTCAAACAATATGAAATGGTAAGGCCTGGACCCAGATTGTCTGACCCTAGTGTAATTGTGTTATACTGCCATCAAATGAGAAAAGGAAAAGAAAGGAGTTGGGAAGGAATGAGCAGAAAGAAAGGAAAGGAAGCAAGATATTAAAAATAATTGCAAACTACTTCTTAAGGAAATCAGATGCAGTGATAAGAAAGGAGTAAGGAGAAGTAAATGGGAAAGATGAAAGGAAAACGTTCTCTTACCTCATTGCTTGCCAGTCCACCTGCATATATCCATCCTGCATCACATGCCTTTATCTTATGCCATCCCAAGAAAGCCCAGCTCCTGTCTCTCCACATTCCAAAGGCTCTAACCCCATGACCTACCTCGAGGTTCCCCAGAGTCCTAGTCTATTTTAATTGATTGTTCTTTTTATACTGTGCAAAAAAGTGAGTTAACCACATAAATTTAGCGTTGACAAAAACATTTGTATTCTTTATACCTGGCGTGTTATAAAAATGCAAACACTTGATACTTTTCTATTGTTGTCTTTGGAAACATGCATATTATTGATTTGTATCTGCCCTTTGAACAAAAACCAGTATCCAAAGTTTTCTGAAGCAATTCTGTGACAACGGAAGGTGAATATAGCTCATTAATATAACTTTAAAATTACATTAAAGTTGGAAAAGAAACTGGAAAATGTCACTAGCATTAATGAAAAAGCTTAAAATCTATGTTCTATAAAATGCTCATACAAAAATGAGCTGAGGAAAGAGATGCCTCTTCCAAGAGGAAATAACCAGTAAACAAATACATGGAAAGGATTTCAACCTCACTAGAGGTAAAAGAAATGCAAATTAAAACAAAAGTGAGGACTATTTTGTACTTATTAAAGGGGCACACAACTCTTTCAATGTCACTACTTGATTATGAGTTGTTTTTTCAGTGAAATTGTTATAATCTTAAAGTGTTGGTGATACTCCTTGTAGGAACTATGTGTAACATATAACAAGCTTGTATGGGTTAAATCATACTGTTTCAGACTCTACTTTTCCGAAAATGAACCCTGAGCTTGTCCCAGCATTCCAGTGGGGCTGCTGCAGTGGCTGGATACATTTCTGATGGAGAAATGTCTTATCTCAAATGTAAAAGGTGGGAGGTTGTGGGTGGAACCTTCAGAGTTCCTCAGTCACTAGATGAAATGAAAACCTCCTCATATCCAGGGTTTTGACCTTTGATCCTACCTCTTAGAATAGATTCTGAACAAGAAATCCATAAGGGAAAAAAAGCCAAATAAACAAAGATTCGCTGCATTATTTCTTATAGAAAAGATTATGAAATGTATGTTGGACAACAGGATAATAATGTAAAAGATGATGTAGCTATTAAAATGTAGATTACAAGGACTATACAGCAACATGGAACATGCTTCTGAAATTGCATTAATTGAAAATGGCAGAATGCACCCACTGTGATTATCCACAATGGCTAGAAAAGATCAGGGCCAAACAAAAAGCTGGATCTGCTGAGGTGACAAGATTGTAGGCAAAAGTTTTCTGTCACTTATTTAGATTTATTGTGTAATACAGACAGAATATTTATGTAATTAGAATTTTATTTTCAGAGTAAAAGAGAAATAGGATACTGTGACCCTTTCCTACTCTTATTGGAGGCTTCAGGATTTCATTAAAATGCAAAGCTCCAAATCATGCTCAGTTTTGGTATTTTCTGATAAATATATTATTAGAAGCTCACTCCTAATTTGAATTGGTCAGTCTTTTTCATAGGATGGTTTATGTATAGATAAGTAGCTCTTACATTAATCCAATTAACTTGGAAGATTGTAGGCAGGAATGTACACCAATCATAGTGTCCACTTGTTAAATTTTTTAAATTACAAGACAAAGCCTAGGAGAAACTGGCATTTTAAAATTATGGTATTCACATTTGAAAAATACTCAATATATTTTTGTTTTCAACTATGTTTCAGGTGATGAATCTCTACATTTAAGGCAGTGGATTTAGTTGTAAATCTGAAACAATAAGTGCACAATTCCACCTGTGTTTCCAGACTTCTGGATGCTCTTGTAGTGTTTTTATTGTACTTTTTTCAGATCAACAATTGGACCCATTGCATTATTTTTAGAGATGCTTCACCTGAAAGGGGGTCTGGAGGTTGAAGAAAAAAACATTCAGCATATTATTTGGAAATATAACTAAAATACTGTTTAAAACAAATTCATCCTATGTATCCTCACTATTTTGAACACACTGTCTTACCCTTAGCACTGTATCTATCTCATCAACAGCAAAAATAGAAAAGCCAGACATAGTCTTCTAAACCGGGGGGATGGCAGAGCAGAGCAAGGGAGGAGGAGGAAGAGAAGCCATAACTTCTTGTGGCTGTCCTGGCTGAGGAAAGTTAGGTTTCAACAGCAGGCTTGAAATGAGTTATAGGCTCACTGATGGAGGGGGATGGGTTGAGGGGAGGAAACTATTTTCTGCTCTGAGCTCCCACACTCAACAGGGAATGGGAAAAGAGTTATGTGCCCTCCAGTACCTCCGAGAACAGCTTTCTTAGTTTTCACCTACTGAGCTTGAGGCAAATTTTCAAGATAGATGATCTAGTTCCTCCTCTCTGTTTGGTGGCTGTCCCTACCCTCAGAGATAACTGTGCGGAAACCGCATGAGTGTGTGTGTATGTGCAGGCACGCATGTGTTTGCGTGGAAGGTGGGAGTGGTAGCAGAGGCAGGGGAATGAGGAAGGAGAGGAAAATCTCAGAGAGAATAATGAGGCTGTTGAGTGTGGGAGCCCAGTGCAGAAAATATTCTGGTGCTTGAGAGAGAACAGGAAGGAGTGTGTATTTGTGTGTGTTTCTTTTCTTAGATCCTTTCATTCAGGAGGCATCTCCCTGGAGACTGAGGAAATTGTAGGAGTCCCCTGGGGTACTGTCAGCTCTACTTGCTGAGCCTCTGGAGAAAGAGTGAAATACTAGGTAAAGGACATGCCTCCAGCTGGCTTCCAGGCAGAGGCAATACTGGGAAGAAGGTGTAGGCAGGTGAGAGGGACCCCTGCCCTGAATAAATTGGAGATATTTCCGGATTTGCTCCCTCCCCACACTCAGCCTCGCTGTGCTAGCTCTCATCAGGAAGGACAGTTGGATTGCCCCATGGCTCCCTGAAGCTGTAGGCTGGCAGGAGGGATGCTCCTCACGGTATGCGCTCACCTTCCTTGCTCTGGCCATAACCATTAAGCCCCCCAGCTTCAAAGAAGGGCCATTCCTGTGACAACTGCTAAGTCCAGGGAGTGGTTGGAGGGCTGACACTTTCCCTCCCAGGGACTTCAGAAGCCCTGTGGTCTGCCAAAGACTGTCCCTGGCCCTTCTGTCCATTCTCCCGAAAGGACTGCCTGCCAGAAGCTTAGAACCAGCAGCCACTAGGGCAGAGGAAGCCTGTGAGTTTGAAACGCCTCACCACACATTTGCAACAGCCTTCTTTGCTACTCTTTTTCATTGCAAATGTGAAGTAATCCATCTGCATTCTTGCTTCTGTGGTCCTATTTATATCATTGTTTCTGGAGAAAGTGTGCTCTATGTTGCAAAAAACAAAACCCTGATAAACAAACATCTGAAACACAGACTCTTTAAAGAGTAATGTCTTGTAGCCTCTGGAAATGCCACCTATTTACTAAAACAAACATGTCTCATGCATCCTATGCCAGGCTTGGAAACACTGTCAGTGCTTTCATAAACTGGGTCACTGCAGCTAGTGCTCTGGGATGTACAATGACAGGGCAGGAAGTGCCCTTGAATTACACAGTGAGACCCTCTAATTCTCTTTCCTTCTGATTACAACAAAGAGGTTGTTTCAGTTTGGAGCTGATGGATTTGAACACCTTTCCAACACTTGCTTGTTACTATTATTACTGTTTTAACAAGCCATATGTTCAGAGCTTTTTGGCAGGTTTCTGGCTAGAATTTAATTTGTTTGCTTTGTTTTTGTTGCATTTATTTTTATAATTAACTTCTGTTCATGGCCATTGATATTGGTCTTCCCTTTATGTTGTGATCATGTATTTTAAAAAATAAACTTAAGTCAGACATAAAAGTTCTATTTAAAGAAGGAAATAGTTATGATGTTGTGCAACGTGGCAAACGCATGTTCAAAAATTTGGGAAACCCAGCATTCACATATTATAGAGCACCTTGATAAAGAAAAGTACTGAAAGCAAACTCATTAAAACAGTGTTTCTTGCTACCCATAGGGAACAACTAGGGTTTTTTTTTAAACCGTTTTTAATTTATCATGACCAATTGCTGCTGTAAAATATAGTAAAAATAAATTATTATAAACATTATCATGTGCTTGGGTTTAAGGACAATATCATGTTGCTATATAAGTTATTAAATGCTTACTTTCTGTTTCTGCACTTACCTTGCCACAGAATTCTTACAACCCCCATGGACCAGCATCCCATCACACGTTGTTATTTATTTGTTTATTTATTTATTTATTTATTTATTTATTTATTTATTTATTTATTTTTTAAGATGTAGTCTCTCTTTGTCTCCCAGGCTGGAGTGCAGTGGCGCCATCTCAGCTCACTGCAACCTCTGCCTCTTGGGTTCAAGTGATTGTCGTACCTCAGCCTCCCTAGTAGCTGGGATGACTACAGGCACACTCCACTATGCCTGGCTAATTTTTTTATATGTTTTGTAGAGATGGGGTTTCGCCATGTTGGCCAGGCTTTTCTTGAACTCCTGACCTCAGGTGAGCCTCTCACCTTAGCCTCCCAAAGTGCTTGGATTACAGATATGAGCAACTGCTCCTGGTTCCATCACACTTTGGAAGTAGAAGGTGAGTTCTGCCTAAGCAAAATCAAGCAAGTTAATCCTAAAGATAGTTCAGAGGGAATACTGGCCTACCCAGGTTGAGAAAGCCCTTCACAGTTGTTTTATTTTTAGTACCATCTAGACATTCTTTCATTTATCCAACAGAGAGTATCTACTATGTGCAAGATATTACACAAAACCCCAGGAGGTAGGGGTTGAGGGGAGTAGAAAAGGATGACTATAACAAGAGATAAGTTAAAAATAAATTAATTAAAACTCCAGGAAGCTTATAATGTAATACAGAAGACAGAATATATATTACAAAGCAATTGGTTGTCAGGACCCATGAGTAAGCGTCTAAATATAATAGAAATGTAATGTAATAGAATCAGTACTGAGCTAATTCCATGCACTTCCCTGTTCTCTAATGCCTCAGAGAGATATCCTCAAGGCAGGTGGGTGAGGTGGGCACCTCACCCTGGATTAAGCTGTCCCTGGATCAAGCAAGTGGAGGATGGTCATTAGCCAGAATGGCTAAAATCCTTCTGAGGGAGGCTTTTAACATCCATCATGGCAATAATCCAATCTAGGAAGTTTAGTTTTTTTATTTTCCACAAAGCCATCATGAAGACAAGCAGGAGTGTGAGAATTTGTTAGCCATAATTTGCAAATGTAAATTAACAAGGCTGCATTTCTATAATTTTTTGTTTGCCTGGATTGTCTCTGACTGCAACTTTGTCTTGGTGAACAGATCTGCCCATTCCACCCAAATGGGAAATCCCCTTGCCTGTTCCCAGTACTGAGTAGACCTGGGGCTACCCATGGCTGAGTGCAAAATAGAAGACAAGCCACTGGACCTTAGAAATAGTGCATGAGGGGCCAGGTATGGTGGCTTATGTCTGTAATCCCAGCACTTTGGGAGGCCAAGGTGGGCGGATCACCTGAGGTCAGGAGTTGGAGACCAGCCTGGCTAACATGGTGAAACCCTCACCTGTACAAAAATACAAAAATTAGCTGGGTGTGATGGCAGTTGCCTGTAGTCCCAGCTACTGGGGAGGCTGAGGCAGGAGAATCACTTCAACCCAGGAGGCAGAGGTTGCAGTGACCCAAGGTCATGCCACTGTACTCTAGCCTGGGCAACAGAGTGAGACTCCATCTCAAACAAACAAGCAAACAAAAAAAAAAAAGAAAGAAAGAAATATGCATGAGTTGAAGTCTAGGGAAGAATAGAACTATTGAAACTGTTCCCATTTTAAAGGAACTTTCTGTGTGCAGTTGGAAGTACTATTTGGGTTATGGAACAAAAATATGTAAATTCGTGATTTTATAATTTGGTAAAAGGTATTAAAATATTCACAGGAAAGGCTAATAAAATGTACATGAAATACAACAAAAAATACAAAGAGATGACAAGATCAATTGCCAAATTCATTTATTCATTCCCCCAAATATTTATTGAATGCCTACTATATGCTAGGTGCTGTTTCAGTGCTACAGATCAACGAAAGCAAACTAACAAACAAATGAACAAACAAGTTCCTGCTCATGTAGAGCTTACATTCTAGTGTGGGAGACAGATAAAACCAAGTTAACTGAATATACAGTATGTTAGATGTTGACAAATGCAATAGATTTGATACCATCTTGTTAGGTAACATGGGTACCTTAAAATGGCACTGTACCTTAAGATGGGGCTGGTTCCAGGTTCTTCTCCCCTCCTTGACCGGGCACTGTCTGAACCCGCCAAAGGAGGGCCAATCAGAAAGAAGCATCTCCTGCCTTCTCTTGGGCCCGCCCCTAGCCCAATCCATGTAGGCCCAAGGGATATAAAACCCA
This sequence comes from Hylobates moloch, assembly GCF_009828535.3. Taxonomy (NCBI): domain Eukaryota; kingdom Metazoa; phylum Chordata; class Mammalia; order Primates; family Hylobatidae; genus Hylobates; species Hylobates moloch. The sequence goes on from NW_026652318.1 coordinate 743,960, forward strand.
GCACACCAGCAGCCCTCTCTCTTCTCTTCCTTCTCCTTGCGTGGTGCCGCTCGATACCTCCAATAAAGATCTCTTGACCGCGACCAGTGTAGTTTGGTCTCTGCCCGGCCCCTTTCATATCTAACAACAGATAAAAAGAAAATATGGAATGTGAGGAAATGTGCATGAGGGAGAAAGGGAAATTAGTGTTTTAATAGGGGGACCTGGGAAAGCCTTGCAAAGAAGATACCACTTAAGTAAAGATGTGATGGAGTTGAGGGAGTGAGCCATGGTGATATCTGGGGGAAGAGCCTTGTGGGAAGAAGGAATAGCAAGTCCAAAGGCCTGAGACAGGGTCATGCCAAAAAGGTTCCAGAAAGAAGAAAGAAAAAGAAAAGAAGGAAGGAGGGAAAAAAGGAAAGAAGGACGGAAGGAAGGAAGGAAGGAAGGAAGGAAGGAAGGAAGGAAGGAAGAAGGGAGGGAGGGAGGGAAAGCCCTTCACAGTGTTTTTATTTTTAGTGGCATGTAGACATTCTTTCATTTATCGAGTTCTTTCATTTATTCTTTCATCTTTCCAAAGAAAGAAAGGAAAGAAAGAGAAGAAAAAAAGACAGAAAGAAAAAAGAAAGAAAGAGAAAGAAAGAAAAAGAAAGGAAAGAAAGGAAAGAAAGAAAGAAAATCAAACCAACAAACAAAAAACAGGACAGAATGATTGGAGCACAGTAAGTAAGAGAGAGGGCTGTAGGGAATGAGATCAGAGGGGCAATCAGAAATTGCAAGATGTGGGAAAGACTTTGTTGGCCATTGCAGTGACTTTGACTTTGTGTGGAGTGAGATGAGTAGCCACCAGGGGATTTTGAGCAGCAAAGTGACAATGCTCTGACTTGCATTTTAAGAGGATCGCTCTGGCTGCTGGCATGAGAATGGACCATAGAAGAGCAAGAGTAAAAAAGTAGGGAGAGCAATTAGGAGTGTAATGCCATAAGCCAGGTGAGAGATAAGGCAGCTTGGACCAGAATCACAGCAGTAGAAGTGATGATAAGTGGCCAAACCCTGGATATGTTTTGAAAGTAAAGCTGAGAGCATGAAAACCTGAGGCGTCATGGGTGATGCCAACCCTATATGAATTTTGCTGTTTCTACTCCCGGGCCATCAGTAAGCCTATAAGCATCTGCACCAGGCTCTAGCACAGAATAGGTACTCAATAAATATTTAATAGATGAAGGAATGGGCTCTGCCAGAGAAGAAAATACTTTGGGAGGAGAGATTTGGGGGTATGAAGGGAAGCTAGAGCTCAGGTTTGGCCGTGCTAAGTTTGAGATCATTATTAGCATCAAGTGAATAGGCAGTTTGATTTATAGGTTAGGAGTGTAGTGAAGGGTTAGACTTCTATAAATTTGGGAATCATCAGTATTGGCAGTATTGAGATGGCATTAAAAGCCACGAGATTAGATGAGATCATGAAGAGAGTTAATGCAAAAGAAATTATAAGATGTTGAAAGACCGAGACCTGGGACACTTCAACATTTAGATGTTGTAGAGATGAGAAAGCATCAGCAAAGACAACAGAGGCAGTCAGAAGCATGGTAGGAGACAAAGCGGGTGAGTATGGTATTCTGGAAGCCTAATGATCAACTCTGTTAATGCTGCTCGTGAGCCAAATAAGATGAAGGCTAAGAGCTGCCACTGGATTTAGCAGTGTAGAGGGGCCTGGAGATTTTGACAAAAGCAATACAGGTGGAGGGATGGGAGCAAAAGCCTGATTAGGGTAGGCTCTACACAGAGGCAGAAAGACAGGGGGAGTGGGGAAGAGGAAATGGGAAGAGAGGAGTTGGAGGCAACAATCACAGACAACACTTGAGTTTTGGTATAAAATTGAGGAGTTACATGAAGGAAGCAGTAGAATCAAGACAGAGGTTTTTTTTGTTTACTCTAAGTTTTATAGGCCAATGAGAAAGATCTAAGCTGATGAGAAAGATCTAGTAGAAAGAAAAAAAACTGATGATGCAGAACAAAGGAGAATTGTTGAAGAAGTGCCTTTCAGTAGGTGAGAAGCAATAGGATCGAGTGCACACTTAGATCTTTGCTAGATTCATCCACAGTAATGAAAGAGGGCAGAGTTTGGATGCATATGCTAGTGGGTGGTAGATGTGTTGGTGGGAACTTATAGAAATTCTCTTCTGATTGTTTTCATTTTCTCAGTGAAATAGGAAACAAGGTTATCAGCCTAGCCTAGGGATGAAGTTTTGAAGACAGAAAGAAGGGTATGAAATAGTTATCTAGGAGAGTAGAAGTTTGAATGGATCAGGGAAGTGAAACATGCTTCTCAGGCCATATAAAAGGTACTACTTAGGTTTATGATTATTAATTTATATTATGTTCTACAGTTTATAATTGTGTTATTTCATCTGAAGTCTACCTGGGGTAGGACAAAAAATTATTGGCTCCAACTTGTAGATGGGAAAATTGATTCTCTGAAAGATGCTGGTCCTTGCCAAGGTCACCTAACTGGTTAGCAGGGAGCAGTGTGACCCAGTTCCTCTGACACTTGGTTTAGTTATTTCACTCTCTGTGTTGGCCGGGGGCTATGAGTACTATGACAGCAAAGGTAAAAGATTACTCAGGGTCAGAGCTGACCGAGAAAGCTTCATGGAGGGAGTAAAGGGACTAGAAAAAGCCAGGACTTCCAATTGAAGGTCAACAGAGAATGCATGCCAGGTTGATCAGGAACAGTGAAAAAAAACTTGTAAGGAGTGTTTAATAGCCAGTGAATAAACCAATTTGGTTGCTATAGAGGGCAGAATTCCAGACAGGTGTCTTTGAGGCTGGATCCAGCCTGCAGATATGATTTATTTGCACTGCACTTTACTTTTTGTTTTGAGCCAACATTTAAAAACTCTGTAAACTAGTTCAACCATTGTGGAAGTCAGTGTGGCGATTCCTCAGGGATCTCGAACTAGAAATACCATTTGACCCAGCCATCCCATTACTGGGTATATACCCAAAGGACTATAAATCATGCTGCTATAAAGACACATGCACACGTATGTTTATTGCGGCACTATTCACAATAGCAAAGAGTTGGAACCAACCCAAATGTCCAACAACGATAGACTGGATTAAGAAAATGTGGCACATATACACCATGGAATACTATGCAGCCATAAAAAAGGATGAGTTCATATCCTTTGTAGGGACATGGATGAAACTGGAAAACATCATTCTCAGTAAACTATCGCAAGGACAAAAAACCAAACACCGCATGTTCTCACTCATAGGTGGGAATTGAACAGTGAGAACTCATGGACACAGGAAGGGGAACATCACACTCTGGGGACTGTTGTGGGGTTGGGGGAGGGGGGAGGGACAGCATTAGGAGATATACCTAATGCTGGATGACGAGTTAATAGGTGCAGGAAATCAACGTGGCACATGGATGCATACGTAACAAACCTGCACATTGTGCACA